>NW_011337895.1:0-1784 GCF_000735185.1 Notothenia coriiceps
CACACACACACACACACACACACACACACCCACCCACATCGTTTTCAGAGAGATGGACATCATTACAAGTTTATTATCATCACAAAATGGTTGTTTTTGGCAGAAAAACTGTTTCCTATAAGCACAAACTCTTGATGTATGACCATAAGCAGGAACTCTTGATTTATGATCTGCATGGCTCCCATTACACAGCTCCCAGAATAATCTCCTCCAAAATACAGATGAATTGCCTGCGTAAAAGGACCTGCTATGTGCTATCACAGAGAACAATAAATACTAAATATTTTCATCTTCAGTCCAGATACTATAGCGAAAAGTGTGACACCCATGCTATACTCAGGACAGGCTGACATTTTCCCGACCTATTGAAATATTTGAATGTGTTGTCACCACTGAGGACATCATTCCTATCGCACAAGTTAAATATTTTTCTTGTAATGTCGGAAAATACTGAACAATTCTCTTCATTGTTTCCCAGAGCCCAAGGCGATGTCATAAAGCTGCTTTTAAACCTAAACATATCCAGTTTACTATTACATACACCTTACTTAAGATAACAGTTAACATATAATAGTTTATTTGTTTATGTAAATATGTGTATGCTGCATTGTCGGAGGAGCCTAAGACTATAGTGATCGCCAACAACTATTCTTTAGCGTTTCATATTGTTTCATAAATAGGTCAAGGGCATTTCTTTTAAGACAAAAAATAGGGATAATACAAAAAGTATTCATCCGTCATTCCGATTGTCCATTAAAACCCTCAAAATGATTTTATATCATTGATCAAAAGACATATGTGGTGGAGGGTAGAGTACATGCAGTTCACAACTATAAAATAAGTTGAATTGATGTTATTGGTTATGTTCGTGTTCTTATATTGTGATAATACAGATTCATTTTTGAATGTTGAGAGTTGTTCACACCGCCCCTTCCCTTAACAACATCACAAGGTTTTTCATTAATCAAGCCTCTTAATTTTACTCTCAAACGTATTGATGCATTTAACGTTGAATATTTAAAACAAATCTTCCTGGGAACCCCCAATTCCTGCACTGCGCTTGGCCACCAATATTCCTGGATCCTAACAAAACTCCTCTCTGGAACTACGATGGTTGGGAATTCTAGCTTGAAAATAAAATGGATTAATTGACTATCTAAGTAGTTACTGATCAAGTGTTAATTTATCAATGAATCCATGCATTATTTCAGCCCTAATGTATTGACTTCACAACTAGTGACAGCCTAAACAACTAAAAGAGAAAACCCACAATATCCTCCGTTTTGTATTGAAATCCTTCTTACCCAAAACAAGTAAATTCACTCAAATGTAATTGAATCCATATAATACTGTTCAGATTTACTATTGGAAATATTTCATCTATGTCTGCTGGATTGGTATTGACTCCAGGATCATTCTCATGTATCACTTTCTCCTGCTCCCACATGCTTCACAGAAAGCCAATAATCTCTCCTTATGGAATAATAAGAGCGGAGCACATGACCTCCATTTGGGGTCATCGGCTTGTGAGGCAATAAAATGTGCAGTGTGGAAGAGAGCCGCATTATCTTTCATATTCAGGTTGGAACAGACAAAGGGAGAGGAATGACAGGCAGATATGACATCAGGAGAAATCAGAACATGTTGGATGGACGAGTGATCCGTGCAGCATGCTGGAGACATCAAGCAGCAGAACCACAGACAGACAGACAGACAGACAGACAGACAGACAGACACACAGACACACCGACACACAGACACACAGACAGGCAGGAGGGCAGACA
>NW_011337896.1:0-2535 GCF_000735185.1 Notothenia coriiceps
CTCATTTTCAGACAGGTTTTTATAGAAATGGATCAGGACAAAAAGAGAGAGTCTCTTTCCACAGAGGGGACACATGTTGATGTAGAAGAGACATGAAGAAGAGGGGACACATGTTGATGTAGAAGAGACATGAGGAAGAGGGGACACATGTTGATGTAGAAGAGACATGAGGAAGTGGATTTTGCAGAATAGGTGACCTTTAAGAGTCTTTGTGGAAACTTCTGGCACCGTTTACAAAAACGACTTGGGATGAGACACCTGTGTGCTTATGACCCAACCCTTGTCATGTACTACTTTAAGTATTTATATTTTGTGCCAGAGTTTTCTGGCTCACAGTCATGTCCTTTCATGTTCCTCAGATCGATTTTGTGGCTCACGATGACATCCCGTACTCCTCAGCAGGGAGTGAGGATGTCTACAAACACATCAAGGAGGCAGGTCAGTGTTACAGGAAGATGTTCAGTCTTCTTACAGTAAAATGTACCTCAAGCAGTTTGAAAGCTTTGTGTTTCTATGTGTGTGTTTCAGGGATGTTTGTTCCTACTCAGCGGACAGAAGGCATCTCCACATCGGACCTGATCACCAGGATCGTCAGAGACTACGACGTCTACGCCCGACGCAACCTCCAACGAGGATACACGGCCAAGGAGCTCAACGTCAGCTACATCAACGTAAGAGCACCAGCATGTCAGGGTGTGACAAGTTTGGACTTGATATTGAATATTCCTGTACATTTTGTAATCTACAACTAGAGACTATTGGCCATTTATTTTATGAATGCTTGTATTGTAGAATATTGTTGATATGATGTAGAATGTTTTATTAGAAGAAAGACGGGACAAAAGGTTTAACTCCAGGACAAAGACACTCTTACGTACTTCAGGGATGCAGATTTTGTCTTTTTGGTGAAGTTAATTGTATTTTTAGGGAAATTTCATATCCATAAAAAGAAATGGGCTAACTCCAAACCACATTTTGTACTTTTTCTATCAAGAATTTAAACAATATATTAGCTAATATAAAATATAAAACTAATTTGTTATTTAAAAAATATTTAATCTGAAGTATCAACATGTATTTGTCTTTCCTTTTTTCTTTATTTACTGTAATGTCTTGTTGCATGAGGAAGGGTTATTAAGAACAGGTGAACCAATCAGGGCGGGGCAGGAAATCACAGAGGCGAGAAACACACTGGGGCAGGAAGTGAAGCCACTAGATTCTGCATGTCATCATCTCTCTGTATGCATTATATGTAATTTAGCAAGAAGTATCCATAAAATATTATTTTAGCATAATTGGTATGTCATCAAAGGCCCTAAATATTCAGGAAACATTCTGTAAAGAAGTGTCGGATAATTATGAATATCTGGAAGTAATGTTGGTTTAAAAACATAATGAATATAACATTTTATGGCAAGCAACATTTTAAGGCGAGACACATGGGTTGGAATACGTTTTAGACTACTTTACGACATCTCAGGTTACAAAGTCTAAGATTTAGATTTTTTCAGGGATCTCAAAGCTTTTTTAACAATGTATTTTCCTCACCTCTCTGGCTCCCCTCAGGAGAAGAAGTTACATCCTTTGCTTACATAAACACATTGTACAGTCCACAGTCAAAAAGAGCAGACAGAACAAAGTAACACAACCACTAGGACACATTGGTTGGAATACGTTTTAGGCACTAAGCTTAATAAAGATTCAGATGTAGCTATTTATTTTCCTCCCCTCAGGAGAAGAAGTACCGGCTGCAGAACCAGGTGGACCGGATGAAGGAGAAGGTGCGCACGGTGGAGGAGAAGAGCAAACACTTTGTCTACCGGGTGGAGGAGAAGAGCGCCGACCTCATCCAGAAGTGGGAGGAGAAATCCAGAGAGTTCATCGGAAACTTCCTGGAACTGTTTGGACCCGACGGGACCTGGGTAAGTTACTCTTCTTTAATAAAGGACTTGTTACAGAGTATTCCTACACTTTGGTTCTTCTACTTTTACTCAAGTACAAGATGTGAGTACTTCCCCCACCTCTTGTAATAACATCTATTCAATGTAAAGTGCAATTTAAAGGTACTAGTTCTTTAAAAACAAGCATTTTTCATCAGGTCTAAAACCACCAGAGTCAGGGACAGTTTCATTCCACAGACTGTTAGACACCTGAACTTTGAAACAACATCTGCTTGCACCTTTAAAAAAACCTATTTATCTTATATTCCAAGGGCCACAAACAGAAAAATATACGAAGGGCTGGGCCACTCGCTAGAGGAGAGGTTCATTGCCTCATAAGTTAAGTTATAAGTCAGCACAATCAATCAAATGTAGGTAAATGATGCTTGATACTTGAATTCCCTCACAGATATCCATGGGGTTTACTTTATTTTGTCACTAAAAGTGTACAGCTCATCCCTTAAAACAGAAGCATCAGTTTGCTAATAATAAGGAGAAATAGGAAGGGTGTATTTCAAACTTGTTATGTTAAAAAGTTATTTGGCTTTTCTTATCAACTAAGATTTGTTAGAAAATGTTTTCAACTTTAACTGAC
>NW_011337897.1:0-2489 GCF_000735185.1 Notothenia coriiceps
GTGGAGGAGAAGTACACCATTTACCTCTGAATTGTAGTGGAGGAGAAGTACCTCAAAATTGAACTGAAGTACAGTACCTGACTGAGTAAATGCACTAAGTTACTTTACACCACTGAAAAAAGATACAGCCTAAAATGTCAGTAGAGTTTGGGAAGGACAAAACATTCTTATTTTGAAGGGCACTTTGCCGTCACTTCCTGTCTCTGTGTGTTGACTTTAGTTGACTTGATGCTGATCCTTAAAACCTCTAACACTAAACTTCTGTTCAACACAAATCACATTTAAACAGTGTGAACACGTCTTTATATAACATACACTGTGAAATGTGTGTGCAAATATTACTTCATGAGATTAATACATATTTTTACACACATTTATCAAAAGTCCAGCTCAGTTAATCTTTCACAATATTAAAATAAATCAATTCTACATATTATGAAACACAATGTTTGAATATATCTGAGAGAAATATATTTTAAATGTATGTTTTAATGTATAATCTAAGTTTAAGTTACAGGTTTTCGTATTTTTTATTTACTTAAAGTGGACCTATTATGCTATATTGGAAAAATATATTGCAGGGCCATACCTATACAAAACATGTCTGTGAAGTATTTTGCTTAAAATACCAAACAGATCCCCCATTGCAGCCATGGCTCATATTGCTCATACCCCTCTTTTGCAGCCCTGTTAGAGAAACGCGGATTTTGGGTCCTAGTTTATTTTTTTTAAAACAGGAGGCGGAGCTAGTGCCTGATCAGAATTCTACCGGAGATAAAGTTAAATTCTGCTGTGATAAAACGCCATCCTGTTCTAAACCACATCAAGGATTATTTCTGAAACAGTATAAAGCTCAAATGCTTTTTCTCTTGCGGGATTACGTCCAAAACACGTCAGGCATTGTTTCTGATAGCAACTCTCTGTGGGTCCACCGCCGATTTGACGTCAGATTGGCAGCAAATCTGTATCCGCTCGTTGTAGCCCCGTTTTTAAAAGATTTGGGTACGGAGGAAAAGAGAGAGGGTTTTATTTTCTGATGCTGCGTGAGTTCCCCGACACACCGGGGACACATATTTATGTATAAAAGACATCAAAAAGTGCATTTCGCATGATAGGTCCCCTTTAATGCATATTATGAACATAAGTATATACAAAAGCAAGTATTTATAATACATTATCTTTAGAGTAAATACAAAATAATATAAATATGTTAAGTCACTTTCAGTTTTAACCTATCCTTTTTTTTACATTCGGCTATATCTAATATAGTAATACAAATTAAAATATAAAATGTAAAATAAAAACAAATGAGTACACACATACATGGTGAAAAAATATTTTTTTATTTAGCCTTTATTTGTACAGGTGTAAAATCTCATTGAGACACAAGGGCCGTTTCTCAATCGCAAGTAAAACTGCTGCAGAGCAACTATTTCAAGTATACTACGTCATCGAGTGGCGCCGAAGGACTGTTTAAATGCCCAGCATTCTGCGCCACTCGTAGTAGTAGTATACTTGAAATAGTTGCTCTGCAGCAGGAATACTCGCGATTGAGAAACGGCCACAGTCTCATTTTCATATAGTTTCAAACACATCCAATAATAATGTAAAGTCAACAGTAGCCTTTTTATATAACAACAAGTATGCTAATATAATGCTGTGTTAAAAAAATTCCAAAGCACACCAAATGGTAGCTGCATGTAATGACAATGTAGGCTAATATAATGCAATGTTTACAATTCATCTCATAATAAAGTGTTGTTTATGGTAAATCTATGTCACGTGACTTTGACTAATCTTTATTGTTCTCTGCATGGACACCAGCAGCTGAACAAACACGCATTAATGTGTCTTTGTGTGGTTTTTTTGGGTCATTTGAGCCTCTTTAATGGGTCCGTCATGTATTAAGCGTTAATGGGGTCGAGGCCTCATTTGTATGTTAATGAGGGGGCGGGGCTTAGAGCAGGGGAAGAAGAATCTGATTTGATTGTGAACGTCTTCATCTGTGACTTCCTGTCCTGCCTGCTCAATAAACATTATTTAAAATATGAGTGTGTGTGTCTGTGTGTATTTGTATGTGTGTGTGTGTGTGTGTGTGTGTTGTGTGTGTGTGTGTGTGTGTGTGTGTGTGTGTGTGTGTGTGTGTGTGTGTGTGTGTGTGTGTGTGTGTGTGTGTGTGTGTGTGTGTGTGTGTGTGTGTGTGTGTGTGTGTGTGTGTGTGTGTGTGTGTGTGTCTGTCTGTGTGTCTGTCTGTGTGTGTGTGTGTGTGTGTGTGTGTGTGTGTGTGTGTGTGTGTGTGTGTGTGTGTGTGTGTGTGTGTGTGTGTGTGTGTGTGTGTGTGTCTGTCTGTCTGTCTGTCTGTCTGTCTGTCTGTCTGTCTGTCTGTCTGTCTGTCTGTCTGTCTGTCTGTCTGTCTGTCTGTCTGTCTGTCTGTCTGTCTGTCTGTCTGTCTGTCTGTCTGTCTGTCTGTCTGTCTGTCTGTCTGTCTG
>NW_011337898.1:0-1435 GCF_000735185.1 Notothenia coriiceps
TTTTCAGCATGTCAACTCTTTCACCTGTGGGGAAATTGCAGGATTGGCTCCGGGTCGCCCTTTGTATTTACTACAAGACAAATGTGCCTTTTTATTTCATACAGTTCAATTTGGATTGAGAAATAATCGAAACCTCACGCGTGGCGTTTCACCGTCAAGGGGGGCGTGTATGTAATTACATTGCAAATACTGACTTGACCCCCACCACTGTATGGGTTAGCCTTGCCATAGATTACCCAACAAAAATACTCTGGCGCCGCCACTGCCAAACAGTGTATTCACAACTTAAAACACCTTCCTTTGGGCCCAAAATACTAAAATACTTTGCCATATTGGAAAAGCTGGAAAAAAATTATTTTCAGCTTTCTTTCACCTCAAATATGTTTTCTTTCTATTGATCGACACTGCACATTTTTGTGCCAACGATCACCAATATTTGAACTTGACACAGCTGTCAACTTGGATTTAATTCACTCCATTTGCAGTGATTCTAGAATAAATTATTATACTTCAAAATGAATGGTGCTCTCAAACGAGATTTCACTAAGTGGAATTGACTCTTCTGTTTGCTGATAAGACAAAGAAAGTTATGTTTTTCTGGCTAGAGGTATCAAAGCTAGCATGCTAAGAACAGCATTTTAAAACTTGTTTAATTATACTTTTTCTCGAAGAGTTAAAATGAATAAATGTATACTCTTAATTGTCATATAATTCTGCATTTCTGTGATATGAGTAATCATGATGACCGTGAAGCCAGTACATTTAATATTTTCTCCCAAACAATGTCTCACCTTTTCTAATTTGGATCTTAAAAGAGTCATCTCTAGCCAATTAGCAAAATGAGGTCTGGTTTAAATTTTTAAATCTGCTTTCAGGACGAAGTTGAATAACATTTTAAAGCAGCACAAAAATGTAATTTATTTTTCCATGGGGAAATGTCTAATGTTAATATTGTTCAAGTTGGCATATGCGGGCAGAACCACTGTTGTATTATCTTACAAGTCCAGAGAATATTAATTACTGACCCTTGCCATGATTATTTTTCCCTTTGACATTTTAAAACATTCTTGAAAATACATATTACATTTTATTTTTGCCCTTGCCTTCTTTTGAGACTATGGTAATCAAAGAATATTGATTTCCTGCAATGTAGTAACAGTAGTTTCTGCACATAATATTCATGACTGTGTGCTCTTCCACTCATCCATCCCACATCTGATTGCCCTGTCTGTGGACAAACGGAAATCTTTACATTGGTTTTAAAATCTCATCCATCTTCAGCATCTGTCTTTTACAATTCAGGCATGATGCTCCTTCCCAGAGAATTGGATGATATTTAGAGAGGAAGAGGGTCTGGTTGTAGCTTCCTGACAGAGCACAGGCTGTTTATAGAAGCTGTTGCTTGGGTCAAACGAGTTCAGAGATGGCCAAAGCA
>NW_011337899.1:0-8624 GCF_000735185.1 Notothenia coriiceps
GAGTGGCGTGTGTGTTTTTCGCTTAGATGTTCGTGCTGTTTGTTGTGGAGTGTTGTTGGTTGGTTTTTGTGTTTATGGGGTTTTTTTAGGTGATTATTTTTTTCTGTTTGTGTGGGTTTGTGTTTGGGTTTTTAGTTTGTTGTTTGTTAGGGTTGATTGTTGGTTTGTTTGTGTTTGATTGGATGTGTGGTGTTTTGTTGGCTGTTTGGGTGTGTGGATCTTTTGTTTGTTTCTTTGGGGTGTGCGTGGTTGGTGGTTGAGGTGGTGTGTGCTGTGTTTTGTGTTGGGTGTGTGGGGTGTGGGTGTGGGGGGGAGGTGGTGTGTTGGGGGGGTAGGGTGGTGGGTGGTGTTGTTTGCTGTTGTGCGTTTGGGTATTGGTTGTTTTATGTGTTTGTTTTGTGTATGTTTTGTGTATGCATTTGTTTGTTTTTTTTTGTTTTTTTATGTGGTGATTCGTGGTTTGTTGTGGTGTGTTGTTGTTTCTTTGGGTTTTTTGTGGTGTGTTGTTTGTGGTTGTTTGTTTGGAGTTCTTTGATTTTTTTTTACGTGTCATTGTGCTGTGAGGACTCTTTTGTTTTTGGTTTTTTTTGTTTTTTTAATGTTGTGGTTTGGGTTGGTGTTGTTTGTGGTTGTTTTTTAGTGTTGTTGTTTTGTGGTTTGTGGGTGGTGTGGTGTCGGTGGGGACGGGGTGGGGGGTGTTTTTGGTTGTGTGTATGATAGCCTAACTGTACAATGTTCGTGATGCTGACGGTAGCTAATGCATTCTGAGTAACGCCGATGCACATCATCCAAGATAGTGACCCTTCCTGCTCTCTCTGCTCCCTTCCGTACCGCTCGATGTTCAGTGCCCCAGGTAGTAACGTTTAGCAAACCGTGTGTCATCTCTCTCCCCCGTCGGCTTGCCTCCTCTCCACTCTCTTCCTGCTCTCTCTCGCCTCTCCGGGTGCAGCACCGTAACCATAGTGTGGATTTGCATTAGGTAACGCGAGATACTACTGCTGATACTTGCGCATTAGTTTCTGTTATGGATCAATATCAACAGTCCTGCCAGTAACGTTATTATATTATCAATGCTACTTTAGTTATAGCCTGATATATGATAGCTAACTTCACAATGTTGTGATGTGACGTTAGCTAACATTCTGTAGCTAACGCCGGTCACTCACCAAGATAGCTGCCCAGTTCTCCACTGGTTCTCCTCACACCACAGCTCAATTTCTCTACGATGGCCGTTATCTTTTCTAATCCTTGGCTGTTCCTGGTCTCTTGGACGCCTAGCAGGCTCATAATTATAAGGTTGTGGTCCGTCATATGCATTCGAATATTCATGTTCAACTTCTCCTGTGACTTCTGTGTCGAAACTAGCATTGGGATCCATGTTTATTAATACGTTACACCGGCCGCTCTCCCCCTTGTGTCCCCCGTGTTACGTTACACGCGGGAGGTCACGTGCCAAGGCTTTTTTATGCGGAAGTGAAAATGTCTTACAAAAACGACGCCAGATGTCACTGTAGTGTATATTTATGTATATTTTTTTGAAAATCTAGTGTATTCATCATTTTCCTACACATTTATTCACAGGTGTCTTTAACCTGGAAGTTGCTCTTTAACAGGGTAAAAATGTTAATATCAAAATATAAGGTGACCTATATTAAACTAAAAGGAGGTGTGTCCTGGTTCACATGACAATGAAGCTATTTGAAAAAAGAGTATTTTCAATAAAGAAGCTTCCAAATGTTCATAACAATTTTCATATGAAAAATTAAAAGACACTAACATCTTTTAAAAAGAGGTGTGAGTCGCAAGAGGAAAGGCTTACAATTTGTAGGTGTGTTATTCGACAGTTTTCACTAGAACATGAGATCAGCTGATATCACTTTTGACAGTTAATAATAAAGACAGCAAGGATATTAAGAGGGACCATGCGTGAGAGTAAATGGCAGGATATATAAGAAATAAATCATATTGAGCAATAGTCAGAACTTACATGTAAGCTGGAGCATCATTTTTATGCAGACATATTGCATATTACACATGTAACTGCTTTCTGTCATTATCCACAGAACAGCCATTGAGATCTGAATGTGATCCGCTATTGCTCTTTCTTCGCTAGTGACTGTGTCTTTCTTACTGCTTCCACTCTCTCAAACACATTCGCATTTTCTCTCTCCCTCTTTTTTCTCACATTCTCACAACATCTCTCCCAGCTCCTTACTCGGTAGATGTCAATCAGTGAGAAGAGCAGGCGAGACACACAGCCATCCTCAAGGGGTCACGCAGAGCGGTCACTGCCAGCAGGGCCTGTTGACAGCTTGCTGCTCGTTATCCAGAGCTGAAACTAGAGACAAATTAGATCCCTACAGCGGAGAGGGTCGGTCAGAGGAACCAGGTGTGGCTGCAAAGACAGGGAGGATGGTCATCAATTCTACAGCCCAATTGCCAGGCACAAAGCTGTGAAAGATTGTGCAAAACCAACAATTTTCAATATCCTGGAGTTGCCATGCATTGACAAATTAGACATTACAAATATGTTTTGTTATGAATGCTATTGACTCCATATATGTCTGTATGTCAATAAGCTGCTCACTGTTAGTGAGGTTAAGTAGTATATTTTTGAAATAATTATTGTAATGACACTTCCTAAAGAAATGGTGACCTTTGCTTCATGTATATTCATTCAATGTTTAATAGAAACCAACCAGAAAGAAACAGGGCTTGTCCTTGTTGTCAACAAGTACATGCTACAGTATAGGCATGGCTAAGGTGGTGAACAAGCACTATCATCTTGCAATCCATGTCAAACAATCATATGAAATTAAATATGTAAAACTAGGTGATAAACTGGGTTCATTTTTGAGTGGCATTGTGATGCAGTTCAGCTACAGCTCACACCATGTGAAGAGGGTCAAACTCTAGTTGTCCCTTGGTAACAAGATGTTTCAGTATGATTTAAAGGAAAGAGCTGAGAGTGATCCATCAGTGCTGCTGCCTATCAGAGTTGTTTGGATGTCATACTGTGAACCTCTACCTTTACCTTTGATTTACTTTCACTTCTTTCTTACAAGCAAGCTTGTTTTGACAGCACTTAACACCCTTGTAGCTGCCCTGAAGTACCAGAGGAAAACATTTCTCTTCCCAGAAGGAGGACATAGCGCTATCCAATAAGGAATGGAGCGACTGGAATAGAAAACAGGACAGAGAGCAATGGGTGCACCATTAAGAAATAGCCACTAAACTACATCTGACAATAGCCAAGATTGCACTTGAACCCAATTCATCGAGGTAAAGTGGCCATTTGAGGAGGTGTGGTGGGGAATTGGTGTTCTAGGATTGAGATAGAGGAATGCACTGAGCGTAAGTTGAATTCTGTATACATACGTCACTGTAACACACCAACACTTTAGCCAAGGAAGTCATGGCATTCTAACATTTAAACCCACATATAGTACGTATCCATACACAAATAGTAATAGAGGTTTCCTGCATGCAATTCACATGATCCACATGAAGAGTCAGTCATAAGCATTCATCATATAACTACAACAAATATACAATCTGTAATGTACAAACAATAAACAAGATTTAGCAGCAATCCATTTAGAATAAAACAACTGAGTATTCAACCCAGTCTCACGGCATTTCGTGTTATACTCACGAAATTAATCTATTGATTTGTGTTCACCAACACGATTTCCCCCTTTTTTTTTCGTGTCACAAAGAACGATTTTAAAAGCAATGTAAATAATAAAAAATTAGAAGAAAAAAAAGATTACAAAAAATACAGATTTCAGTATTCTGACACAGAACGATTTTAGAAGCAATGTATTGGTATTACGTTTCGTGCCTGCACCAAATAATAACTAATTAGAAGGAAAAAATACTTAAAAAATACAGATTTCAGTATTCTGAGCCCCGTTTATTTTCGTCGCGGACGGCAAAAAAAGTCAGACATTATACAATTTAAAATAAAAACAATAATCGTGGCTTGATATTGAGTAAGAAAATGTTTTTATGAACCACACAGCTTCCGGTCTTCCAAGACCCGATCAGACAAAAAGACGTGGTGCAGGCACGAAACATACTACCAATAGAAATACATTGCTTTTAAAATCGTTCTGTGTGACCCGAAAAAAAGGGGAAAATCGTGTTGGCCAACACGAATCAATAGATTAAATTAATTTCGTGACTATAACACGAAATGCCGTGAGACTGGGTTGGAGTATTTTTCATCCTCAAGTGCTACTGCTTTCTTTGGAAGTCATTATATTTCGTTTTGTACTGTAAGTTGTTGTAGATTTTCAGTCTGTATCAAAGTGGCGGAGGACAAATTAACAGACGTACAAATATCTCTACATTGCCCATGCACCCTGGAGCCGCAGCTACTTTTGCTAAAATGATCACATAGTCTCTCAAATGTGTTTTTAAAGTGATTATCTATCAAATGAACTTATATTAAAATGGTTAAGCAGATTTGTGGGTGTCTATCTGTATCTCCGCGTAATTGTGGAGTAGTGCTCCAAGTGTATTATGCTCATTCATGCATTTGTATTTGGCAGCACACAAATTGCTGCCATGACACAAGTGTCACTACTTTTTCCTCCGTGTGAGTGCATTCCCTTTTATTCGACAGGCTTTGAGGCATAACAAAGACCACTGGAGCTAGTATATTGGCAATCACACAAATCTGCCTTCACCTCAATATTTAATGAGCTGAGCAAATTAGCCATACAAAGCAATCTATTGAGCCTTTCCTCCCCACTTTGCTGATGCACATGCAGAGAAAGGCACCTCACAGAAAGCCTATTACAGCTGAGCCAACACTATGAGAAGTATCTTGTACACACACATATGGAGAAGCTCATGCACACACCCATACACACACACATAGGCCAGCTCTACTGCTCAAAACACACTTTACCGCATCCTGTCCACAAACTACCAAAGAAACTCAAAACATTGACATAATAATAGCACTCATTTTCAAATGTTCAGTTGTGTGAAATAGAGACTTTTAAACAGTTAACGACAGTGCCTCCTTCAGTCAATCAAATAACACAAACACTGATGAGTTGTCTGTGTCTGATGGAGCTGCATGTGTCTCGACTGTTAATTAAAATGTAGCCTGAACCTTGACAAGTCTCTGACTCGGAGAGTAAGTTAATTAGCTTGTTAAAAACTTGGTTAAGGAAACGTTTAATGGTGCAATACACAGTGAGAGTAAATTGGATTGTGTCATGTTTGAGGAATAGCAAACAACTGCTAGCCATCTCATCTTCACACTTGGTATATTTTCTCAATGATCCTTAGATGCCTTGTTCAGAGTGTTAGCCTTAAGGGACCCATTATTGGATCTTGAAAATATATGTTTCTTAAATTGGTTTCAATCATTAAAATAGGCATAAATACTTGACTAGACAAAATGAACATTGACCGAAGGTGAGATCTTACTGTCATTTCACGATAGAGTTACTCCTAGAATAAATATAAGAATAGGCACAATTTAATCTACTAATAAAATCACAAAAAAACATTGTGATAACATTATTTTCATATGAATGACATTTCTGCATATTATAACTTTATTTAACTACTTTTGAAACTCGTTCAAAAACAAAGGTGACAGGGGGAAATAATGTTGATTCATGTACCAAAATATGTCTCTGGTGTTAACGCCATACTGTTCCTCTGTGTGCCGTGTGTTTATGCAAAAATGGGAACGACTGTGTGTCTAAGTAAGACACGGAGGTCTGGCAGAGAAATCCCTCTGCTTAAATGCTATATCCCTGTCTAAACAACTACTCCATTTCAGCCTGCAGCATAATCCCTGCACTCACGCTAAAGCTAATTCACGGTGCTCAGGGGAGATTTTCCCACCCATTCTCTCACTTCCACTCAGCATTTATTGCATTATTGGATTCTTATTCACCAAGATCTCCTCTTTTAATTCATCAAAGAAAGGATAACTATCATAAAGGATAGATAGATAGATAAAATAAGATTGTAAACGAATGGTGTTATTGTCCCCGAACAGTAAGATCATCCTTTTATTTGTACCTTGATAATTATTGATAACAATCAAGAAAGTCTTGAAACATGTCGATTTGCATAAGAAACAAATAATTTTTTCACAAAGACAAGTTATGTTTATTTGCGGTTTGTCACCCACGACCATCACCCACATATTATGGTTTAACTCCAGGGCGGAAAGTGACTCTTTCTCCGCCCCTCAATTCAGGATTGAATGTAGACATTTTACAACCTTTTCCATATCATAGATAGTCTTTACCTGCCTTTGACCAAATGAAACACATTTTCAAACGATGTGGAAAATTGTATGTCAGTTTGAAACTGTGGCTTCGTGGTGGATTCTTTCTTTTCCCTCAAAACATTAATCATTCGTCCTATTATTCTCATGTCTATCTGGAAGTCTTTTATTTCCCTGGCAACGTCTTTCTCTCCATGCCACACAATTTCTTGGCGGTAGCCCTGCTCACTGTCTCACCCATCTGTTTCCATTCATTAGGACAGGATTCGCTTCTCTGCTCTTCTGACACCTTTTCACATCGGGCTGCACAATGTAATTAAATAGGTTGGGAGGAATGATTTCTGAGTTGCAGCTAGCTCTGTCCTTTTCCATCTACTTTAACTCTGAATCAGTTTTTCTAATAGGATGGAGACAACAATGTGCTATTTTGTTGAGATATACTGTGAACTTCAATTTAATGTCCTATCTCTCTCATGTGGTGCGCTTTTTGTGTTAAGATTTCAGACATTGTGCCATTCTGCATCCACTGTACTTTTTAAGTTTGTTTGCATTTTAGGGGGGCAAATTATAGAAAAACACTGTATCATTTGTGTTGACGTTAACTAAAGGGTGCAATGGGGCGACTTACTGTTGCAAAGAAACTCTAGCAGACTTGTTTTTGAAATATCAGCATGCAGTAAATCATACTGAAAGGGAAAGAAGGAAGAATGGGTTGATTACTTTTGAGTGCACACATTTTACAGTGTGCCTGACATTAACTGTATTGAGTTTTTTGTTGCTGTCGTAAATTACATTGTAACTTCCAACATAATAAATAAGTGTTTTGGGTAATTGTTGCATCAATTAACTACTTAATTAACTAAGATACAACCTTGAAGAAAACAGTACAGACTTCACTTTGTTCTACAACACTGAGAATACCTTAGAAACAGCCTAATGAATCAAGGCTTGTTGAATCACAAGTTNCAATCTGTAATGTACAAACAATAAACAAGATTTAGCAGCAATCCATTTAGAATAAAACAACTGAGTATTCAACCCAGTCTCACGGCATTTCGTGTTATACTCACGAAATTAATCTATTGATTTGTGTTCACCAACACGATTTCCCCCTTTTTTTTTCGTGTCACAAAGAACGATTTTAAAAGCAATGTAAATAATAAAAAATTAGAAGAAAAAAAAGATTACAAAAAATACAGATTTCAGTATTCTGACACAGAACGATTTTAGAAGCAATGTATTGGTATTACGTTTCGTGCCTGCACCAAATAATAACTAATTAGAAGGAAAAAATACTTAAAAAATACAGATTTCAGTATTCTGAGCCCCGTTTATTTTCGTCGCGGACGGCAAAAAAAGTCAGACATTATACTATTTAAAATAAAAACAATAATCGTGGCTTGATATTGAGTAAGAAAATGTTTTTATGAACCACACAGCTTCCGGTCTTCCAAGACCCGATCAGACAAAAAGACGTGGTGCAGGCACGAAACATACTACCAATAGAAATACATTGCTTTTAAAATCGTTCTGTGTGACCCGAAAAAAAGGGGAAATCGTGTTGGCCAACACGAATCAATAGATTAAATTAATTTCGTGACTATAACACGAAATGCCGTGAGACTGGGTTGGAGTATTTTTCATCCTCAAGAAAATACTCCAACCCAGTCTCACGGCATTTCGTGTTATAGTCACGAAATTAATTTAATCTATTGATTCGTGTTGGCCAACACGATTTCCNTATCAGGTTTGTAGTGACCTTAAAGAGCAACTTCCAGGTTAAAGACACCTGTGAATAAAAGTGTAGGAAAATGATGAATACACTAGATTTTCAAAAAATATACATAAATATACACTACAGTGACATCTGGCGTCGTTTTTGTAAGACATTTTCACTTCCGCATAAAAAAGCCTTGGCACGTGACCTCCCGCATGTGACGTAACAGGGGGGAAACAAGGGGGAGAGCGGCCGGTGTAACGTATTAATAAACATGGATCCCAATGCTAGTTTCGACACAGAAGACACAGGAGAAGTTGAACATGAATATTCGAATGCATATGACGGACCACAACCTTCTAATTATGAGCCTGCTAGGCGTCCAAGAGACCAGGAGCAGCCAAGGATTAGAAGAAATAACGGCCATCGGAGAGAAATTGAACTGTGGTGTGAGGAGAACCAGTGGAGAACTGGGCAGCTATCTTGGTGAGTGACCGGCGTTAGCTACAGAATGTTAGCTAACGTCACATCACAACATTGTGAAGTTAGCTATCATATATCAGGCTATAACTAAAGTAGCATTGATAATATAGTAACGTTACTGGCAGGACTGTTGATACTGATCCATAACAGAAACTAATG
>NW_011337900.1:0-954 GCF_000735185.1 Notothenia coriiceps
TTATTGTACTCGGCCCGAAGAATCTACGAAACAAATTATCTAAAGATATACTAACTATGGATGGCATTCATTTGGCCTCCAGTGAGACTGTCAGGAATCTTGGTGTTATATTTGATAAGGATTTATCAGGGATGTAACGATATACCGAATATCGCGTAAATAAACGTCCCAATACCGTCGTGAGACTGACAAAATCTACCGCGATTAAAAAAAAAGAGAGATTTTAAAATTTAAAAAAAAATGTAAACACTTTTTTTAAACCTTTATTTAACCAGGTGGTCCCATTGAGATCATCGATCTCTTTTTCAAGAGAGACCTGTCCAACATGGCAGCAAGTAGGTTACAACATGAACATAAAACAACAGATAACACAAAAGGACATCGTATTTACAGGGCTACATTTACACACCTAGAGACATTGACAAGTACCAACAATATATTTATATCTCGCCCTGTCAATAAGCCTCACCTTCTTGGTGGAGAGACAATGCACAGTTTGACCCACCGCTGTCACCCATGGCCAAAGCATATCTCTCCGTCCCACTGAGTTGGCGTTAGACTTTTTCGCTGTCCGTCATTTTGACAGACAGGATCGTAAAATATCCGTCATAATCACTTATTACCCGTCGGGTCTGAACAGTTCACGAGAGAGCACGCTCGTGAACTGTCAAACCTCCCAGACATGTATTGATCTGTACGGCAAAGTACGGTTTGGAAACTATATACAGGGTTCCTGCAGGTTTCGCCAACTCAAATTTAAGACTTTTTAAGACCACTTTGAATAGAATTTAAGACCTATTTCACGGCAAGAAAGTATGAAGGAAAATTGCTATGAAAGAAGAAATACGTCCCATAATTACTTACAAAGTAAATGTATTCAGGGCTCGACATTAAGGGCTGCCCGATGGCCCGGGGCCATCTAGTATTTAGCTCGGGCCATGAAGCCTCACCTGC
>NW_011337901.1:0-2216 GCF_000735185.1 Notothenia coriiceps
CTAACCCATCATTCAAGGGTGGTTTTCACTATAAGTAATGTATTTTTATTTTTATTTTTTTGGACGGACACTATCATTTACATTTTTTTTACTATGTTCAATCTGAATTTACTTTAAAATAAAAACATCTATATTGATTCTGACTTTTCTACATCCAACTCACAGGTTTATCATTGCTTTGAGAAAAAATATTATTCATTTACCGCTTTTTAGAAGTGAAGATATACCGTAATTTTCGGACTATAAGCCGCGCCTTTTCCCCTATTTTTCGACGCTGCGGCTTATATAACGGTGCGGCTAATCTATGGATTTTTACAGCTAACGGCCAACACCTTTAACTCTATAGGCTCTATGGCCGGTCCGCGGACCCCCACCTTTAAGCGGCGGGTTCCAGCAGGAAAAGCTGGAGGCCGGAAAAGAGTGAGACAGGTAGCGCGCAAAAGTAAAAGTGGAACCGAGAGTGGTATGCCGCTGCTGCGGCTTATATTCAGGTGCGGCTTATAGTCCGAAAATTACGGTAGTCATTTGTTCTGGGAATGTCATTTTCGAGCCTGAGCCTGAGACCTGAAAAACAGGCTCGGGGCTTAACTGGTTAAGGGGAACTTTTTCAATGTAAATGTCAACAGAATCATTTCGGTACAATACCTTTTCTAAATGTTTTCCAAATTCACATTTATCAAGTTAAAAGAATATAAGCACAATTAAGAAAGCATAAACTGTCTAATTGAAAAAGTGCTAGTTTTGAAATTGCACTGTTTACGCACTTGCACTGTTTTAACTTCAGCTAAATGTTTGGTAAATGTTTACAGAGAGATCATGTGATAAGCCTGTACATTGTCTGTTTTTCCACAGCTTTGCTGGAGGCTGAAGCTCGTTTCAAGGAGAACAAAATCAAACGAGAGGCCAAGGAAGCGCAAGAAAACAGCCGAAAGCCACCCCCTTATAAGTTTATCAAGGTGTGAAATCTAAAAGTGTTTTCCCTTTTTCTCCTTTGTTCAAGTATTCAGTTAATGAATCTGAAGAGTTTGCTTTCCTACTTTTATAGATATCATTTGTTATTGATTTTTCCTGACGTTGATTGTTTTTTCTTTTTCTTCTGCCTTCAGGTGAATAAACCGTACGGTAAGGTTCAGGTCTACACTGCGGACATTTCTGAGATCCCGAAGTGTAACTGCAAGCCGTCAGTGGACAGGCCGTGTGGGTTTGAGTCGGAGTGTCTGAACCGCATGCTGCAGTACGAGTGTCACCCGCAGGTGTGTCCCAGCGGGGTGCGCTGCTGTAACCAAGACTTCACCAAACGCCTCTACCCCGAGACCAAGATCATCAAGGCGCCCGGGAAGGGCTGGGGCCTGATCTCTCTGCGGGACATCAAGAAGGTGAGCCCAAGGCCTGTCCTGCAATACGACTGCTTAAAGTAACACCAGCCATTTAAATTTACATTTGACCAGAAAAGACTAATGTTCAATGTTTCCTTATTTTAGGGATATCATGAGTAAAGAATGTTATTCTACATGTACGTTTTGTTTTACTTCCATATTGTTTTCAGCCTCGCAGATTCCTAATCAGGCTCAACTTAAGACACTGTGCATGAGATTTCGTTTTGTCAGCTAATCTACCCAGAGCATACTGTGTAGAGCAGGGATGGGCAACTTGGATGGTGGTGGGGGCCACATCATTTATGTACTGGCCACCAGGGGGCCTCAGATTCACTTTGAACACACACACACACAAATTCCATGTGTTGTATGTAATTATTAACAAACATACTAAGTCTGACATCTTCATTGACATTTTACAATCTTTCAGGGAACATCCTCTAATAAGCTCACTAAACAAATATCAGTTCACAGACATTTTATTTAATTTGTACAAGTGGCATGTTTGTATTGAACCGGTTATTTAACAGTGGAATAAAACTATTTTAAACTATTGGAAAGCACGGAAAATGTGTCTGCATTGAGATTAACCATTAAGATGAATGAAGTCATGAACATGAAGTCATGAACACTAACACAGACATTAGTTGTCTAACTTAGAACCCTAAAAACACTTGTAGCCTGTCTCTGCATTCCCCTTATTCCACAATAAGGGGAATGTCAACACAGACACCTGTCAGCCCGCACTCTGCTGTTCCTCAGCGCCGCTCCCCCTCCCTCCCGCTGAAATTATGAATGAAAAGTGTAATAATCATAGATAACACGGCAGGGTCCGTGACA
>NW_011337902.1:0-3769 GCF_000735185.1 Notothenia coriiceps
ACAGCCTCTGTGAGCGAGCGAGACAGAGAGAGAGAGAGAGCTGGAGAAAGCACATTTTCATCTATTTAATATAGCCGTAAAAAATAAAGTAAGAAATCATTCCAATGTGTACTATAAGACAGTAAAAAAAAAAAAAAAACTGTTTAAAAGGGGAGTTATTAGTAAAATATGCATAAATAAAAAGAAAGAATGCTAACTAGGTAACATAAGATAAGAATAAACAAGTTTAAATTATTTGTTATTGGTTGTGATCATATTCTAAAGATGTTTGGATTATTGAAAAGTATGCAGCTCCCTTTCCTATGAGTGTTGAGAGCTGTATCCATAAATTAATTTTGTGCTCAGAGTGCACCAGATTGATGCATTTAACTTCAACATTAAAAAAATTAAATCTTCCCAGGGCTGCATGCCCCCGGACCCCCCTAGAGGATGTGACGTCCACCTTTGTTAAAAGTAGCTCTCATCCTAAAAAAAGATTGGAGACCCCTGTTATAGAACGATACATTTGACAATGTTAAGCTTGGCCTACCATTTTATTGGAGCGATGAGGAACAGGTGGGGATTGAAAAGGCCCAGCTGTTCAAAGTGGGGAATGACAGAAAAAGTTTGAGAACCACTGCAGTAGAGGAACAAAATACAAATATGAACCTGAAAATAAGCAGAATAGGGCCCATTAAAAAAAAAGACTGTTTTATTGTTCATGTTGTACACACTGAGTTTTAAATCTAAAGACTTCATTTTTTAAATGTGGTTATACACTAAAAAAAACGTTAAATAATGGTCACAGACAGGGAATTTTTTATATAATTTTGATGCTCTTTAATAGTTGTTGTGAAGGGATCATGAATATGCATTCACTCATAATGAATGAGTTGTTGAAATAGATTGTTCCTGTTTTTTCCTGGTGAATTTTTCCAGTTTTCTTTCAAATGTATAGATTTCCTTCAAGTTTATAACATGAAAAAAAAATTCTGTTGGTAAACCAAATGTTCTGCAGAAAAAAATGAAATCATTTTCACAGAGTTTTCTAAACAGTTGAACAGTTTTACACTACTTTATGTTCTCGAATACTGCAAGGAAAAAACTCACAATTAAATATTTGTTTAGATCATTGCCAGTCATCCTCTATCCTTTTGTACTCAGCTGAAAAGCTTCTGAAACTTTGGTTTGAGCATCTCCAGGTTGCTGTTGTTCTGCATCTGCTGCGGCAGGCTGCCAACCTTCATGATCACCTCGTGAGCTTCCGCAAACAACTTTTCACCGAGAGCCTTCTTCACTCGCTCCCTCCAGGCGGTCAGCTTCTGCCGGCCTTCAAACACATCCAGGCCGGTGGCAACAGGCTGTGAAACACACGGCAAAGCTCACCACATTTCAATAAAATGTACATGAAATGTTAAACTGCAGTTTCTCTGCCTTGCATGCAGACAGGGTCGTCAAAATGTTATTCTGACACAGATAAATAGATTTAATTTAATTTTTTTATAATTCTTAAATATTCCATCATGATTTATCCAGAGCTCCCGAAGGGATGTTGATTCTGGGCTGTACCAATCCTGCTGAAACGTACATTTTCCTTCATAATATTTCAGGGCTCGATATTTACGCACACCTACTTAAACTCTGTGTATGGGCAAGTGTATTGCCTAAGGAAAGCAAAATATAAATGTGATCTATATCAGAGAAGTCCCTATCTAATCTCGAAGTCAGTGGTGGAAGAAGTCTCCAGATTATAATAGTTGTATCACTTATTCTCTAGGGGTAATAAAACACTGGATCCCACATCTCAAATTATGCAATTTAAACTTTGCAAACATTGTTACTGATTAGTGCTCCTCTTGACTTCATGAACTTTATGGGTAACATTTGTGCCCTTTAAAGATCTGCATCACATTTCTTTAAAAAACATGTCACATGTGCTTGTATGCCAAAACACCCTTGTTAAAGTCCCAGGGTTATCATTATCATATTATTGTGCATAAAGCGATGAAACATTTGCATTTATTTCCACAAGAATAAAAGTAATTTCCTGTGAAATCATAATAAAACCATCACATCTCTAGCATTAGTAGCAGGAGTAGTAAGACTTACCTTTATTTGCAAGTAGTACATTGTATTACAAACAAAAGTGGTACTACCTGTATGATCTCAACTATAGCCACCAGATCAGCCACAGAGATTTTGTCGCCAACTATGAACGGTTTGTTCTGCAGGAACTTGTCCTCCAGCATTTGGAGCGACTGATTCAGATCCTCCACAGCAGCGTCCATCTTCTCCTTCGGGACCTCGGAGCCCATGATGACAGGAAACAGAGCCTGTGAAGACCAATGAAACTTTGGTAAGAACAGAAGCAGTCCATAGTCAGGGGAAGTCCTGCCCATTTCCATTGGACCAACATGGCACCTCATTTTAGAAAAGATAAGTATGGTAGGCAACGGCGAAAGAAAAATAGTTTGATCCTGTTTAAAATGTGCCATGAATAACACATATGAAGCTAGTCAATATAAACATCTGGATGAGAAAGAAAACACATCCTAAAGTCACATAATAGATCACTTTGTTTTCAAAAACAACAGCCAAACCATGGCAATGACATGCAGTCAATTACAAGGCAGCCCTGCCCTAAAGCATACGCTGCTTTATCGCCAATTTTACTGTAAATGAGACAATAAATAAAATGTTTTACCTCATACTATACAGATGAAGACTTAAAAGAAGTCAAGAAAAAAATCTTAAATACGGCAATAAATCAGGTGAGAAGAAGGGCTATTTTCTCATAGACTTCTATCCAATCTGCCATCTTTTTGCAGCCATTAGAGTGGCCCTCTGCTGGAAATCTGAGAAAATTTAGGTTCAAGCAATCCGCATTGGTTTCAGGTTTTCCAACCCTGCAGGTGCTGCTTTGTGGGACAAGGCCTGTTGATGAATAATGTGTGTGACGAGAGTTTTATTCCACTGAGCAGTTTCAGACAAAACGTATATGTACTATGACAAACCGTAACTTTTCTGACATGCAAAATTATCTTTAAAATTGACAAGCATCATATGTGTAATTCATAGCACATATCAAATGGGATCAAAAAAAAGTTTTGTCTCCAGCCCCTGACTACTCTACATCATTTATCCTACATAAGGTCTGATGGAGAGTGCTAAAAGGTTGTCCTTTCAATAGGAATATACTATAAGCCTCAAATGAATGTGTCCAAAATCAAAACATTGTAAAGATCATAGCCTGCTCAAAATCAACACATAAACATTATAATTTTGAGCCTTTTAGCATGCTGATGTTAGCATTAAACAACTCACAGGGCTCCTAGCATGACTGTAGATGTGCCTTGTTAAAGAATGATCAAAAACTGCCTAAATATATAATGTCCATACATTTAAACTAGGGCCGGGACTTTAACGCGTTAATTAAGATGAATTAATTACACAAAGATTAACGCGTTAAAAAAATTTACGCATTTTAATCGCACCGCGGAACGTTTCTCACTGGATGAGTTTCAGGGGTACCGATTATACTGGAGCACCAACTAACGTTCATGACTTCAGACAACAACAAACCACAGTGAACAATTGTCACACATGAACGAAGAAGCTGATGAGACCGCTTTGGTTGGCCCCGTGAATGGGACATTTTGTTTTAAAAAACGGACGGATGGAAGCGTCAATAAGAGCACGGTTGTTTGCA
This sequence comes from Notothenia coriiceps, assembly GCF_000735185.1. Taxonomy (NCBI): domain Eukaryota; kingdom Metazoa; phylum Chordata; class Actinopteri; order Perciformes; family Nototheniidae; genus Notothenia; species Notothenia coriiceps. Next base: position 3,689 of record NW_011337902.1, read on the forward strand.
AATTATGCAAAAAGGAATTCGCATATCACCGCAGTACATCAAGCCTCAAGTATCACCTCAATGCAAAACATATAGCAGCTA
>NW_011337903.1:0-8599 GCF_000735185.1 Notothenia coriiceps
AGAGGCTTTGAAATGTACTTCAGTAAAAAGTACCCATAACTAGCATCTGTTTTAAAGAGTACCTGACCTCCCTTTATATTAATAGAACAATAATGTCATTGTTAGCTAATGAATGTTTCCATGGTGACCAACGGCAACATGACAACGTTTTCATTGGTCCCTCTTCTTTAGAGAAGACCAGGAAATGATGGATACACGGATCGTGTTCAAATCAATAGGCACGCAATGACTCTAAATAATAATGATCACGCCACCAAACACACATTCAGACTAAAGGAACCAGCCTGTTTGGAAAATGTGAGAAGTAGAAAGTACAGGTATTTGTGTTCAACATGTAAGAAGTAGAAAGTACAGGTATTTGTGTTCAACATGTAAGAAGTAGAAAGTACAGGTATTTGAGTTCAACATGTAAGAAGTAGAAAGTACAGGTATTTGTGTTCAACATGTAAGAAGTAGAAAGTACAGGTATTTGTGTTCAACATGTAAGAAGTAGAAAGTACAGGTATTTGTGTTCAACATGTAAGAAGTAGAAAGTACAGGTATTTGGGTTCAACATGTAAGAAGTAAAAGTAAAAAGCCATCAGAAAAATAAGCAGTGGAGTAAAGTACTGATACCAGAAACATTACTTTAACTAACTAAATAATTACTATACACGAAAACAAATGTTAAACTATTAAATAATGGGGGTGGGAAACATTTCATTTATGCTGACATTTCCCCATGTCTTCGTATTATTGCTTTCAACTATCCCCAATAGAGTTATGTGAAATGTGTTGACATAATACAATTAATTAAAGTCAATGTTTCAGTTTGTTTTCAGTGTACCGGGAAGTTGAGTCGTCAACCAGAGGAGGAAGAAGTACTCAGATCGTGTACTTAAGTAAAAGTAGAAATAACAAAGTGTAGGAGTGCTCAAAATGTTACCAAAGTAAAAGTACAAAAGTATTAGCATTAAATATACTTGAAGTAACAAAAGGGTTAACCCTAACCGTAAAAGTACTCATTATGCAGATTGGCCCAATTCAGAAGAATATATATTATATGTTGTCATTTTTAATCATTGATGCATTAAAGTGTTATCAAAGCTGGTTACGGTGGAATTAATTGTATTTACTTACTGCTGGGTAGATTGTGAGTTTAATCCACGTGTAACTAAAATCTGCAAAGTAACTTAAGGTATATAATAAATGTGGTGAAGTAAAAGTACACGATTTCCCTCCTAATTGAAGTGGCGTCTAAAATAGCAAAATATAAAAATACAACTCCAGCATTGTGAGTAAATGTACTTTCTTTCCACCACGGTCGTCCAACAGAGGTTGTTAAGCAGCTGGTGAAAGCTGAAGAGCCGGCAGCCGTATAGTTAAAGAGTCAGAGGTTAAAATCCTTTGTTATTGCACCCCAGAGTGATGTTACCATCCGCTGACCTGCTCCACACCCCCAGTGAGTTATGGGTAATGTTTAATTCCCCCCGTCGTGACAGCTGCGGATCCGCATGGCAAATTGGATTTTTTTTTTCGTTCTTTGTTAGGATTGTGCTGCTGCAGGTGAGGAGAGGGACAGTGAGCCGAGGTAACTCTGGTGTCACATGTTGTTCACAGGCCGCTCTGTCTCTCAGCGACCAATCGAATCAGAGCGGGTTGTTTCTGACGGGGGAACAGAGAGGAGCTGTCCAACCTGTCTCCTTTATAGTCAGCATGCAATCACAGCTCTGACCTGAACACACCGCTCTCCGTGCCCTCGATAGACAATAAAATAAAAGTCCAAATGCATGGATACACAAACACGCTGAGGACCAAACAGGGACATCGTTCGAGGTTCACCTTGTTTCACAATCGTGTTTTGTCCACAACTTAATAAGGACATGTTTCACTTTACATCTAATATATTGAGATATTGAAGTGACTGTTATTTTCTATGTATTGATTGTTGTGCTTTTACTCATGTCTTAATGTGTGCATATGTATAAATGTGTCTGTTGATTGTGTATATATAGGATATACATATTGTTATATTTTTGTATTCAGGATTGTGGGAAACGGTATTTCGATCTCTCTGTACACACAAACTGAAAGATTGACACTAAAGTTGACTGACTGTGATTTTGTTAAAGCTGCACTACACATCCGTTTATTCATGTTTACATCACAGTGTGTAATGTGAAAGCAAGAGTAACAACCTATGGGTCTCATAAATCAATTCAATTCAGAAGTGCCTCAAATTTGTACGTTTCCTAATTTCTATCAGGACTCCATTGGTTGCAAAAATCTGATTGTATATATGTCTATGAGAAAATGACGTTACATAAAAGAAACGTAAAAATGTCAGCAACCGGTTGTAATTATGCTCGCCCTTCTTGAGTTATATTTGGTTGCAAAAAAGAAAAAACACTAGTAGGAGACGGACAAAAACTAAGATTGCAAAGAACGAAAAAAACAATATGGAAAAGTGAAAAAGTCCAACTCAAGGTTACAAAACAGCAGTCCACAAAGCAAAGGGTGAAGTTAGCGTGACTAGATATCACCTAGAGACTCATCAACCTTGTTGCATCCAAAGCAGGCAGCCATTGGTGTAAAATCTGTGATAACCCATTGGATAAGAGCTGCTGAGTACTAACAGCAGAGAGCGACTAGCTGGTCAACATAATGCAGCATTAGCAGCTAAAGAGAAATACAAATATTGGTTTTGAAAAGTGTTGGTGAAGACTAAAACACACACAATCCCAAATGAATGCTAATGTTGCTCCGTGTCTGCAGAATGTGGAAAGAAGAAATCTTTCATCCAGCTGGTTTTGTCATTTTTCCTATTTCATCACCACATGTCGTTCAAAATGACAGAAAAGTAATAATATAGCACGTTGAAAAAAAGGACAAAAAAGGTCACGGTATAGCATGTCGAAGAAATGCAAAAAAATGCAGAAAAATATATGGTATTTTATGTCAAAATAAGGCGCAGTATGGTGTGTAGAAACCAGACGTAGTATCTCGCTCAAAATGACAGAAAAGTCATTATATAGCATGTTGAAAAAAAGAAAAAAAACAAACATGGTATTTTATGTTGAAATAAGGCACGGGCGTGACGTGTGTAGAAACCAGTATGAAAACCAGTATGTCGTTAAAAATGACAGAAAAGTCAGAGTATAGCATGTCGAAAAAAATGCTACAAAAAAACATGACTTCGAGGTAGGACACCTTGAAAGACGTGACCGGCGATGTTCCTGAGTTCCCGGGAACATGAAGTCTAGATGTAGTCCGCTCCACTCCCCTCCTGCCTCCCGGGGGTTTAATGCAGAGAGTGGACGGTGGGGTTAATGCCTAGCTGTAAGCACTGCTTAGCGCCAGAGATTGGGTTTGTGTTGCAGCAGGCCTTCCACCGTCTGCAGAAAAAAATAAAAAAAGATCCAGTAGGAAATGACTTCAACTGTCCAGCCCTGTGGGCCACCATCATTTCCCCAACTCCGTCCCCCTTTGTCGGGGCTCCCAGAGGTGAATGCGATGTGCAGCAATGATTAAAAGTGTTCTCCCTCAAGGTGACCTCAACAGAAGGAGGTGAAAGTCAAAGTGAGGGACATGGAGATGAGAGAGGGGCACGGAGGTGAAGGTCTGTGTTGGACATATTGTAAGAGCCCAGTCCTGAGTGTAGGAGGGAGATTGCCCCGTCTTCACTCTCCCATTGCTCCATTCCTGCCTCTTCCCCTTGTAGTTATCAGTGATTGTATGTGACGTGATGGGTATAAAGCAGTGTGCCACAGCAAGGAGGCATCGACAATCTAATCATTGTCACATCAGCGATTACCTCCGGGCCGTGATGTATTTGAACAGGCTTCTATCACATCTGCTATTACCTGCCTCTTCCTGCCTTATGTCCCTCGGTACACATCTTTTCTCTTAACTGTGTGTTCAATCACCTCCGCCAGCGACCCCTCGACAGTGACGTATGCCAGCGATTAGCCCGGATACAGTTCAATTATGATAAACAGCCAGCGCACCTCTTAGGCCGTGATTAAAGCCTCGGCCCGGCCTTGATAAAGAGATCCCATCTCAATGCCATCACAAGCACATTATAAGACACTCTGCCTCATGCTTTTCACATCAGTGTTGCAGAACGTACACTGGATGGAGCTGCTGGGGGGTCTTCATCATCCACACATGGCTGCTGATGCATCCCTGCCCACCTACTTTCAATTTAGACTAGTATTTATTAATAACCTCCACTTTCTTGAAGCCCATCCTACAGGATACCTGCCGTATGACTTGAAGACGGGTTGCCGTTATGAGAGACCGAGCGGTACAGGAAGCCCACGGTGTTGATAAATGGATGAGCAGTGATGAAAGGGGAGAAGAGAAGAGAGCATTAATCCAACAGTGGAGAGTGTGAATGAGAGACAGAGAGAAAGGGGGAGGAGGAAGCAAAAGAAAGATAGCCTTTCGCCTGTGTTCTGTCAAGGGAGAAATTACACATTTACGGAGGTTTTTTCAAGCAACGACGGGTTCCATAGATCAAACCACTGGATTTATGAGCCAATTTTCAACATGAAATATAGACACAGAGAATCCATTTTACCCATGTTTACTTGCCTCCTCTCACTCGTTCCCTCTCTGCTCGCTCTCAATCAAACGGCTCACAGTGTGCGGATGGCTTTACTCCTGCAACCTTAAAAAGAGCTTTTAGAGACGTTGAAGACCGTGTTTTGATTCTGGTGTTCAATAAAGAGTCTTTAAAAAAGGAAAGGCATCAAACGTTGGAAAGAATAAAATAAATACGTTAATAAAGGGGATGATTTATTACTTGCAACTGGACGTTTATAGTCTCGTTTCCAGCTAAATAATCGAGTGGTGTGAATCTGGCTGTTGAGCTACGGTCATGACGGAAAGATGTTTTGATTTTAGCGTTCAATAGAGTGCCACGGTGACGCGTCCTAAAACCCACGAAGTAAACTCCTTCCGGTTCCTTCGACAAAAAAGCAATGGGATTTCTCCATTGGATTTTGAAAATAGCTGGAAATGAGGTCTGTGGTTGAAACGCATTTAAGAGACGGATCACGTTTGTTCAGCCGGATAATCTCCACATGTCTACCCTACTTTTATAATGTTCGAATCATAAATCTATCGATTAGATTTACGATAGTGCTCCAACAGTCTATGACTCCAACACATTGTACGTGATGGACTAAGGAGCGGGACATCTCTAAGCGGTCCACCAATCTCAACAGAGACGGCCAGCTAACCAATCAGAGCAGACTGGGCTCTGGTTTCAGACAGAGGGTGAAAAGAGGTGCTGCAGCACAGGCAGTATGAGAACAATAAATAGCTTTTTGAACATTAAAGGGGACCTATCATGCAAAATGCACTTTTTGATGTATTTTTAGTATGTGTCCCCGGTGTGTCGGGGAACTCACGCAGCGTCAGAAAATAAAACCCTTTCTCTTTTCCTCCGTACCCAAATCTGTAAAAACAGGGGTTCAACGAGCGGATACAGATTTGCAGCCGATATTATGTAATATCCGATGGTGGACCCACAGAAAGTTGCTATCAGAAACAATGCCTGACGTGTTTTGGACGTAATCTCGTTTACATTAGCGAGCCTCGCTGTCACTCAGAGCTAGCCTGTACTGGAGAGCACGTGTGTTTTTAAAAAGCAGGAAATAAAAAAAAGGAACTCACCTTTCGATAAACCTGCAAGAGAAAAAGCATTTGAGCTCCATACTGTTTCAGAGATAATCCTTGATGTGGTTTAGAACAGGATGGCGTTTTATCACAGCAGAATTTAACTTTATCTCCGGTAGAATTCTGATCAGGCATTAGCTCCGCCTCCTCTTTTTTTTTTTTTTAAGCTAAGGACCCAAAATCCGCGTTTCTCTAACAGGGCTGCAAAAGAGGGGTATGAGCAGTATGAGGCATGGCTACAATGGGGGAACTGTTTGGTATTTTAAGCAAAAAACTTCACAGACATGTTTTGTATAGGTATGGCCAAACAATATATTTTTCCAATATAGCATAATAGGTCCACTTTAAAGCATGGAGACATGTCCCAGTAAAAGACACTTAATACATAAATGAACCTGATAATGAGCATGATAGGGCCCCTTTAATACACACACTATATGCCTAGACCACAGTCCCCTCTCTTCTGGGCAAACGTATTCTACATTTGCATAGAAATTAATGTCTAAGTAGGCTAAACGACATAATTGACATGCAATTAGCAATATTATGAGGAGGGAACCTAATGAAGTTTCAGAGGCTGTGCGGGCCTGAGAATGATCACTGCTTAATTATCATATTAATGAAGTCATTAGTTGTCACTTAACTTAGATGACAGGTAAGGTAAGAACGTCGTGATCTTACAATTTCCCCGGCAAATGTGTATTCAACACTAATTACCTCCGAGTTAGAATCTCTTCTGAGAGCGACGGACACTGTGAAGAGATCATAAACATGCATAACACGCAGGGAGGAAAAAAAACAATGAGGTTTATTGAATCATTGACTGAAGCATCTTCAAGGTCACCTGAGGACACTCGCTCCACGGGCTGCATATGGAGCCCTCCAGAGAGAGAGAGGTGCACTCTGGGAAGGTACTAAAGGCTAACACAAAAACACATTTCCAGTAAACACTACGACATGATTAGGCTCCAAAAAAAAACCTCAGATGGGTCCGATGCGGCTCGAGGTCCTCCCACTCCCAGAGTCTCTTCTTTCTTTCCAATTCATTTCAATTACCCCGTCATTCCCAGCTTCTTCCCCGCGTCCCGATTAGCTCGGCCTGGCAATTTACAGTTGATGTTGCCTCGTCTGAAGCGGAGCCGCGGTGGAGCCAGGGAGACGCGCAGTAATGGAATGAAATGTCACTCAGTTGTTGTCTTTGGCACAAAGACGCGGGGCAGACGGAGAGTATATCGCCGGTCGGTGAAAAGTCGTGTGTGTAGAGTCAGTGGTGCGAGCTCCCCCGTGTCCCTGATGTCCAACCTTTACACTTGTCACCACTGTGATCAGAGTAACTCACGTCCTGCACCCTGTCCCAGCTGCTGCTCATCAAGGCTTCTTCACCTTCTTCACTGAAGACGAGCTGGACGCCGACTCTCTCCGTTTGCGCTACAAGGTGACAGAGAGAACAATCACATCAGGGTCTGACGGGGGTCTCCTCCTAGTTCTGCTTCCTAACAGTTCAATATCAACGGCCATTAGTAGAAAAGTGTTTGCTAAACTGCCGGGCGAGCTGGGTATCAAACAATACATGTGGTTTAAAGAATTCTAAGTATCACCATTTTTAAAATAGCAAATTTCATGTTATTCCTGGTAAAAACTGTTGTAAGTCCAGATAATTAATCAAAAATAAGGTTAAAACTGTTTAAATGGTCTTTAAAAAACAGGAATCCCTTAGGCTTACATATAGATAAGAGAACAATGTTTCATATCATCACAGAAAGGACACGTTCTTTTTTGTGAAAAACCAAACCTCTTAAATACGGACATCAAAAATCATTAAATCCGTCTTTTCTTTTTTACACAACTGTGTGTTTTTAATAAGTATCACATTGTTTGTTTCTCTACTATGATAGCAAGCTGGTCCGCTTATTTAATTCACTAATTTGAGGATGTTCACACTTATGCTAATAATAAAAACTCACCAAAATCAACTTATTGTGAGTGTTTTTAAATCATAATTCAAAATGAAATAATCCTACACACTGTAAGATATGTAATGCACATTGCCTGAGCTGCGATACAATATTACGTTTTAGGACAGAATAGTTTTTGATGTCAACTAAACTACATTAACACTCCTTTAAGTTCAGTCCAACATGTATTACTTGTAACTGCACGCTTAAGACTTGACACCATACTGTGGCTTGGTCCAGATAAACACAAACAGCTCTTGTAAATCATAATTCACAATGAAAAACTGTCAACACACTGTAAGAAAAGTCACTTAAACATTAAAATATGAGTGGCCATTGCCTTAATGCATTACAATACCAGGAGAGAGTTCGTACAGAATGATTGTTGGCCAGCTATAACAACACAATAAGTTGAGTCAAGAATCTATTACTTGTAACTGGACGCTTAATACTTGACATTATATTGTGACTTGGTCCAGGTTAACACAAACATCTCTTGTAAACAGAAATCTTCAGCCTGTTTTGTTGCTGGTTCAGAGTGTTGCTGTGTGCAGTGCAGACTTACTGAGTTGGGGGTAAGCGGTGCTCCGACAACATCGATGATCTGCTCCTTGGCCTCCAGCTTGATGTCGTCGGTACAGGGCCAGGACGGAGCCTCGCCCCCCGGGGTGGATGCTGTGGTGCTGTTGGAGGCGCTGAGTTCTCCCCCTTGTGTTAGGGAGGCTGGTAGAGCTCCCAAAGACCCAAAAGACCCCAAAGATCCTAAAGACCCTCCAAAGCCTCCCCCTCCTCCTCCGCCGGCCTTCAGCAGCGCCTCGTAGCGGTGCCGCAGCATCTGCTGCTCGTACTCACAGTTGCTGTGAGCCTGCTTCAGCTCGTACAGCAGAACCAGGTCGCTGCGCAGCTCGTTGAACATCTGGACCATCTCCTCCGTGGGCATGGGGTTCAGATCTGATGCACAGACAGAGCAAGGAGGAATG
>NW_011337904.1:0-2841 GCF_000735185.1 Notothenia coriiceps
TTCTTTCTTAAGCACAGTACTTATAGTGTACCCAAATCATCATATCATGATACAATCTGGAGCTTTATTGTAATTACAGTAATTAGATAAATGTAGTGGCGTTAAAGAAGCAGCACTGAAGTGAATGTAATGAGTTATTCTATAGCTAATTATATGTATTATACAAGCATTAACTTGTTCAGGGTTTAACAGTTTGTTTACTTCTTCAGGCTTGTGGTATAAGTCTCAGTTTCTCCTAGAGGCTCAGGTGAACCTCTTCGCCGACGATGTATGTCGCAACTATTATGGGAACATGCTCAGTGATAACATGTTTTGTGCGGGACGTCCCGACTGGAGCCAGGATGCCTGCGAGGTATTTACCACAAGTCCTAACTCGATCAGGCTTCCACAGAACCATGTGTTGATTTCCTCTAATGCTGCTGCTCTCTCGCCCACAGGGAGACTCGGGGGGGCCTCTAGTGTGCGAGGTTGGCAGCACGCTCTTCCTGTTTGGAGTCATCAGCTGGGGCGACGGCTGCGCACAGGAGAATCGACCCGGCGTTTACACCACAGTGACCAACTACAACCAATGGATAGAAGAGAAGACGGGGCTGACCTCCATCACTGCTGGCTCCATGTTTCCTCAGAAATTAAAATAGGGACTATTATTAACTGCTATTACTGCTGCTGTTTTCTAATTTTTCTTGGTGGTCTTTATTAAGGACTCTTGCAGTATATGTTTCCCATGAACCAAACCAACAATTCATTCATTTGACTAGCTACTATGGTTGAACTAAAGCCTTAATTTTCTTATTCCTCTGCGCAATAGAGTGGTTTAGTAATGAGTCATAAATCCTGGGAAATCCTTTTTTTGGGAAGCTGTGGCTAGAAGCTTTAAATAAGGTCTGTGGTTAATGTCTTGATGTACGAAATCTAATATGTCAGTAAATACCCCACTTGGGAATATCCGAAGCTTATAAGTGACATGAAAACGGTGGTTGCTAACAACTTCAAGTGACTAATTTAAACGTCATTATGTGGAACAGTAGCCGTCTTTAGCTTAGCGGTGGGGGACACGCAGCCATGCAACTTAGGTGTAGTTCATTTATAGCATTACATTAGCCTAAAGTTGTGTAGAGTTGGAAATCCCTTTGGATTTTTAATCAAGGCAGCACATGCAACGGTAACTTCCGAGTTGGCTGCAAAAATATGTCATCATAGCAGCACTCCATTTTTGTTCAACAACACTAAACACTCCCACATTTTTCCATGTTCAAAATGATATATGACCTAAAATTGTCTAAATCGCGTTACCATACCGACCCCTACGTTATCCGAATGTTAAAAAATATGTTTCACATCCACCAAACGCCTTCAAAGAGTTGATTGAACACTTAGAGCCACTGTACATGCACACGTCATCATCCATAATGTCATCTGATTAGCTCGTTTACTTCCAGCACAAAGCACTTACTTTAGAAAAGTAAGTGAACAGCCATAATGTAAAATGCACATAATGTGTAGTTAAGAGCTACAACGTTTTATAAAGGACAACAACAAGATGTTTTACTCATTTAAGATTATTTTTAAGCTTGATTTTTTATACTGAACTGTAATTTAAATACTGTAAATACAATGCAGCTTGTTCTTTAATGGCAGGACGTTTCATGCTTATATCAAAGTGATTTGGTACTTACTGCATTTAATGGCCAGCTACTTATTTGTATCTTTTATAGAGTAATAATGTACTTTTATATACAGAAATACGATTGACTTTGTTTGAATATATTGTTTCTTGTTCATATTTTTTCAGTTTACATTTTAAGGGATTTTTTTAAGCGTAGCCCATCGTATTGCACTTCCAAGAGGTTATACAATAGTGTTACATTGTGTATTAATTATACTACCAACTTGTAATTCATGCTGATTGTTCTGTAAGCTATTTGAATATCCACCAGCTAATACGTTTTAGGAACTACTGAGTTATTGTATTCTTTATGTTGCCTACTTTTGTAAATGTTTTATATCTTGTGTATTTTACACCAGATTGTAAATAACTGTTAATCACTTGCTGTAATATAAATAAAGATAATATTCTGTTAAAGTAACACAAATGATGATGTTTGCTGTGGCTCATTCTCTCTGCTCCCTGATTGATGCTCATGCTCAGCAGATTCACTTGGGGCCTATACTACGAATCAGGATTTTCGTTTAGCAAGCTAACTTCTGGGATTTCCGGTAACGTCGGAGTCGCCTTAACAGACTCATTTTGGAGCAATAACGCAGCAATATCCTCCAGGTCCCAACAAAAGGGGTTACAATACGCTATGGAGGCTCATATCCACAGTATAAACATTAGAAAAGAGGGAGGCACAACATCAATAGAGGCACTTGCATACAGGTCGCAGTGCAAGAGTGAAAAACCACATGAGCTGTATGTCAAATTCGACGGAATTATTATTATTATTTTGGAATAAAACAATACAATCACAAGAGGCATTAAATGTTGTAGTTTGTCTAAAGTTAACTACCGTTTCCTTGGTGGCTTTCTGCATCCACCTTGTTGTTCCTTTGTGGGGGTCGGGGTGCCCACTTGTGCAGCAGGATTAGGGAAGTCGGCAGTAGGCTTTCCATTAACAAAATGCTACAAAGATTAAAGCAAAAATATAAATGAATGATTGCCTGTTGGCTTTCTTGTTTGTACTTTGACCACAGGTAGACTAATAACGGAGCTCAGCTGTTCAGACATTATTATGCATCAAGTGATATACATGGTCAAAACGACCTAGAAGCACACAGCTTACAGCTGTAATCGTGTGACTTTAGCTAACGTTAGTTAGTGAAATTAGTTAATTAAATTAG
>NW_011337905.1:0-2480 GCF_000735185.1 Notothenia coriiceps
ACTACAAAATAAAACAAGAATTTTGAACCTGGCTTTATCCAAAGTTCAGATTTCGATTCCTGAAATGTGTTAAAATATGCACATATTTGATGAGATAATGGCTAATTTGCATATTTAAACATGCTATTTCAGAAAACTTGTAATACAAAAGACAATTTCCTTATTGTAAGTAATTAACTGGAGAAATGTCTAGCTGATACCTTTTTAAGTTAAAAAAATTACCCTATTCACCTGGGGTGTCTCGCCTTAAAGCAACTTAGAAACACTACAATATCGTAGAAATACCTATGGGAGCAATATGGTGTCAAATATCTTGCCATCTTCGATGTGACTGTAAGGGCCTGGGATAAAATCACTGACCCTCTGCTTGGTGGACATCCATTTTCAGTACCCCCCAACCCCCTGCAGGACCGCTTATATATGCTGTATGTTCATTTGCATGAGTACGAGGAGGACACAGGTGGAGGAGCAGAAATCTGAAAGCTTAATAAAGCCAAGTTCACAATTCTTGTTTCATTTTGTGAAACGTAAGTGTCAAATGTTTTTGCAGAGGGACTGATGGATATCTCTTTGTATCACTCCATACATCAGAAAATACTGTTACTGTCAACAGCCATAAAAGGAAGATACATTTCACCATGTTTTATCTGACATAAATTAGGCTTTGGAAATTAAATGAAAAACACATTCAGAATAAAGAAAGGAATGACAGTGGAAAGTTTGTGGAAAGTGCGTTTATTGATATGGAGGTTTTGGCGAGTGTGGAAGAAAACATGTTTTTATAAATTAATTGTAATTGGAGTTGGAACATTGTCTTTTGCCAAGGTCAAACAATGAGAAAAAAGGATTCTTTAACTATAAAAAGGCAAATTCCGATTCCGGAGTCTGCTCAGACATTGTTTTTTATCATTGACGAAATTAAGTTATTTTGCATCCAGCGACTTCTTCCGAATCTGAATTACACGGCTCCAAGAAAGATTACAAACTTTAAAGTGTTGGGGAGGTGGTCCGGACTCTTTAACTGGCCAAGACCAAGATTTCTTCCAATACGTGTCCTAGTTTTTCATTTTGAAATACAATCCAATTTGAATACACATGTTAAATATCGAGTAACTGTATAATTTGTGTGCCAGTACTAAAATTGGCAAAGAGGAATATCTGAAGAAACCCTTTCAACCACTCAAACATCAACTGCGGATGTCCCGCTTCCTTCTTGGCCGAATAAAGCTACATCAGGGTTTTCTTTGTCCCTACCTATTTACCTAATTGGCTTCTTCTACCTCTTTTTCACCACCTGTCTGTTATTCCTCTCGCTGCCCTGAGGAGTCCCTGAGGATGTGATTAGAATGTCTGCTGTCCCGGTGGGAAATCGCTCATGTTGCCACTGGTATGTCTATAGTAAGTGATTTGGCGCAGAACTCACTGGCTGCTAAATTACTCCGCTGAGCTGGCCGGACCCTATGGTAAAGACAAGATGAACAAAGAAAAATAAAGGGGAAGGAGATAGATGAGAAGCGAGAGCAAAAGAAGAAGGGACATGAGAGTGAAGGGCGGACAGCACAGCCAAGGTGCACAGCCAAGAAGGGGGGCGGACTTGAGGAGAGGGGAAATGGAAGAAAAAAAAGGATATGGGAGATGGAGGGAGACAGGGGGGGAGACCAAAATAAGAGGGAGAAATAAGAGAATGGAGAATGAGGTGGAAGCTTGAACATAAGCAAAAGAGGAACATTGCAGAAGAAGAAAATAATGAGACAAAGAAGAACACATGTTAAGTGGATAAGTATTTTCGTCCTACCAGACTTAAACCAATCTGGCCCCTGGTAGACCACCATACAAAAAAAGACTGTAATATCACTGAAGCGCGAAAACCCTGTCTTTGATTAAAAAAAAAGAGTTGCAATACCACTGCCTATTTGCCATTTACAGTTTGTATTGTCATTGGTGCAACTTCGGTCACTTTATATTTTCAAGTAAGTCATAATATGTGGACGCGTTAACGCTCGCGATTAATTCTTCCATAGAGCTTTAAATTAAGACAAATCTCTCTTCCTCTCACAATTTCACCCCACTGTGAAAAGGCAAAGAAAACGGGAGTAAATGGCAAAAGCTACATGTATTGTGCTGACTGGAGACCACTGAACACCATTTGCTGTAACCTCTCTGTTACTGCACATCTAATCCATGACAGATGGCAACTGCATTCGCGCTAAGGTGTGGTGATAATGACGGAAAAGGAATCTTGTCGAAACTTGCTCCACTTTCAGGTAGAGATGGTGGACAGGGTCACCACCTATAGTGCACGCAACAAGATAGTGGCACCAATAATTATAGTATTCGAGCATACTGTATGCTCTATGTCAGGGATCACCAACTACATTTGTCCAAGGGCCAAAATGTATCCAATAGACACTATCGCGGGCCAGCGATTTTTATATAGCCCAGAATTTTGAAGTTGTTGACTGAATACATGCTCTGAAAGT
>NW_011337906.1:0-1724 GCF_000735185.1 Notothenia coriiceps
CTCGGCTCCTCCGCTCGCATCTCCTGTGGGCGGGACTAAGTCTCGAGGATAGGAGTCGAGGAGGGGAGTCGAGGAGGGGAGTTAGAGAAATGAGAAAGGGCCCGTATATATCCTCAAACCACAGAGGGTATTGTTGCTCCATGTGAGTTCAGGCATGCTCTTGTGTAAGGGGGTTTGTTGTGTGTGTGTTTTTTTCTCTGTACGTGATCTCCATGTGTTGTGTTTGAGTCTATACTTTATACGCTGCCAGAACATCACAGTTGTTTATGTTCATATCCTCTCTAGCGGTGGTTTAAACACATGCTGTAATGATCCTATAAGAGCTTAAATGTAGTTAGCTTGTATTAAATTAAATAACAACAGGGTCTTGTGTGAATTGCATATTGTGAGGCTGCTGTAAAATAGCTGGGGGAAAGAATCAGCTGTAACCTATTGTTACCGTCTTTACAATGGATATGTGAATGGCACACTAAAGGAAATGCAGGTTCATGTGTTTATGAACAGGTACGAGAAAGAGAGACTAAACGTGTGATTTGTGTCAAAGTTTTCCAGAAAAAATGGGAGGAGGAGGAGAGACGATGTTCAAGCAAGCAGCAACTTTGTTGTTCACACCCACACACTCTTTTTCGGGGTTCAGTAGGAGACCATTATGTGTACACTGGCTCCATGAAAAGCTGAGCAGCCAAACGCAACGCACTGAGCTGTATGATCAATACTGACATGCCGTGTGAGACCCCGGGAGAGAGACACACACACAGATCAAGACAGAGAGAGAAAATGTGATCAAGAGGACGGAGCGGAAGAGAGACGGGTGAGAAACAGGGAAGGAAACGGAGAGAAACGGAAGATAGAAAGACAGGAAAGAGCTGATGTGATGGAAATGGAAACACTGAAACCTCTTGAATCCCTTTAGGGTACAAAATGTTTCTAGCAGTGCCACAGAACCTGACTGTGAAACCTTTGGTATAGTCACCCTCAATGCTCAGGTACAAGGGTGCCGGAAGCGGGGGGGCCAGGGGGCCATTGGCCCCCCCCACTTTACAGCCCTGCCCCACATTTTCGCAGGGGCAGATGCCGCGGAACACTGTACAAATCCCATTTCAATAATTCCCCTCTACTCTAAAGTCGCATCTAATCTGATCTAGCTATGTATATTTTGTTATTTTTGATTGTTAGCCTATATTCAATCTCATTAGCTACACGCATTTTTGAAGCTTGTAAAGGGAAGATGACAGCTCTCACTCGCCACTCCGCTCTTCCACAGCGCCACTCCCGCTGAAATTATGAATGTAAGGCATAGTAATCATAGATAACACCGCAGGGTCCGTTACAGTTTGTTTTCATCTGATTTCAAATAAACAAAGTCTTGGCTTTCAGAATATTAAACTTGTTTCTGCAAATTCAGATGATAAATACAACTTTGAAGCTTGTAACGGCATAATTACAAGCGGATAACGGAATAACCAACCTGATCCCACCAGAATGCGTGACTCCAACACGACTCCTTAACACCACATTGCGTGGTGGAGTCACAAACTTTGTTACATTTACGTGTCGGCACCACGCAAACAACCCCTATGTAAAGTGAATGAGGCTCCTTTGTCGTGGTGCACACACGCATTTCTACAACGTCCCGCAGTGAACTTTTATTCTATAAAACGTTTTTAAAATATACTTTATAGCTTGTAGTAAATCACGGGAGGCTTCTTTTATTTTATTTGTAT
>NW_011337907.1:0-2207 GCF_000735185.1 Notothenia coriiceps
ACACAGGGACAGTTTCCATCATGTTCTTCTGAAACTCGTTTAATAAAGGTGACCTATCATGCAAAATGCACTTTTGTACGTCTTTTCTACATGAATATGTGTCCCCGGTGTTCCAGGGAACTCACCAAGTGTCAGAAAACACAACCCTCTCTATTTTCCTCCATACCCAAATCTCTTAAAAAGGGGCTGCAACGGATCTGATACAGACTGATCCAGATTTGAACACTTCTATGACGTCACAGAAGTGGCGCTACGGCTATTGGGCCAACTCCACCAATCAGGAGGAGACAGCCACGGACATTGCCGTTTGAAAACGCTGGAGACGCTGTAGTACATATGCCAGGCCTGTAGATGGTGCTGTTCTCACAGAATCAGCCCATGATGCAAAGACAGTGTTAAATTGAGCGAAATGAGGAATGGCTAAAATGCATGATCTGTTTGGTATTTTGAAAAATAAAAAGTATAAATATGCCTTATATAGGTATGGTCCTACAATATATTATTCAAATATAGCATGATAGGTCCACTTTAAGTATTTCATCTGGGGTATCAATGAGACTAAAGGTGATTTGAGGAAAGGTATGGATAACACTTGTTAGATTCATATAAAAATATTTAAATACTAGGAAATACCATTTGCATACTGACGTGAGATAATAACCCCTGATTCGATGTCTATCACCCACTTATGAAACGAAACATATCCGTTTTAATTATCCTTGTCTTTTCATAAGTGCTGATTAAAGTGAGGGGTTTTAATGGATACTTGTCTGCTGAGATGGTATACTTCGCTACATGAAATCACATCGTCAAGGATTGAAACACTTTAATGAGAGTTGGAAAAGTGACAGTTTTCCAAATGTGGAGCTCTTTGCAGAGTGCAACCAACCAATCAGCTGAGTAGGTCTTTTTCGTGCACTTTATTTGAATTGCTTTAATCTTTCTAATATAATTAATGTAGTGTGTGTGTTCTTTCCTTATGGAATCAAATTGGACCAGAAGCCACCATTGAAGGAGCGTGTAACCGAAAAATTTGTTTTATGAAAGTGTCTCACGTTAGTCAGTTAGAAAACGGTCCAACGGCGAGCGCACGTTCATTTCATCAGACGGGTATAAAGAAAGTACCTGAAACCTGAGAGTCAATAAGAAACCTTCATCCTCAACTGCTCTTTCTCTCTCTTAATGTGTCATCACATCAATAATGCGTTCTCTTTTAATACGTGTATCAAGAGTTTCTCATGAAAACGACCCTGTGTTCAGCTTTGCGACGATGCACGTTCCTGCAAATCAAAGAGTTTATTCAACCGGGACATTTATACATTAATCCTTTATTTGATCAAAAAACAATATGTTTGAGATTTCCCTGCAAAGGTAGGAAGGGAACCCGCATAGCGACGTACAAATATGGAGTATAAAGTTGCATTAAAGGGAAAAACTAACCAAATTACAAATACCTTACATGTACACTTAAGAACAAGACTTTAATAAACACACTTCCAAATGTATTTCCACTTCTAAGGTTTGGTAGAGGGTAGAGAAATCAGGGAGGAAGTGTGTAAGGATTTATGAAAGGGCCTTTGAGTTACTTTGAAGATTATACGTCAAGAACGCAGAACTGAAAACCTCAGACCATTTCCTGTCAGCTTCTGTTTTTACTCTATATCTCACTTCCTGTCAGTGTAAACTAACCAGACCTACCACGAGTCATAAAGGGAACGAGATATGACCCCGCTTTGACTGTGGTTATGAGTTGGCCGTTAGCCCAAAGTGTCATTCAGTTACACATAGAGCACATGACCGCTGGTGCACCAACGTTTTTCTGCTGCTTCAGGCCTGCCGTTTCCCCTCGAAATGTACGGTCAGCGTGAAAACTGATGAAAAGGAAACCACAATACTCATGTTACCTTCTTTTTTCTTTTACTTAAGTGGCATGGTATGCACTTTAAAAGGGAATTCTCTGCCTTTTAGTCCATTTAATTTCCAAACCTATGTGTTTGAGAGTGTCTTATCGTCCAACTGCATGTTCAGTATCAGTGGTTTCGCATATTATGTATTATCCTTTGCCCGAAAACCCCCTTAGATCAGATGTGCTGCTTTGACTGATTTCATTTTGTCTTGGTTTCAGAGGGGACAGTGTTTGGGACTTTTCTCCAACTCATGTTCAGAAAGTGATTATTTTTTCGATTACAATCTTGATTTCACTTTGT
>NW_011337908.1:0-2781 GCF_000735185.1 Notothenia coriiceps
GCATGCAGGTGCGTGTGTGGATATTCAAGCACACATACATTTATGTGTGATGTGCCTCCTGTTGTTAAGAGGCTATATGTACCTTTTTCATTGAGCATATCTCAATTTTAGAGTGTTTTTTGTGTGAGCATGAAATGAAGGGTATCTTTGAATTTCAGGGGAGATAAATCATTGTCCGATCGAAGCTAGAAATGCTGCTTGTTCTTCTCATTCCACCCATCATTTATAATCTTTATTACACAATAGTCCGACCTAGACTTAAACATATACACCACAACATGCTAGAGTCTACTTTAGAGATAGAATTGTCTCGAAATAAAAATGTTGGGGGCTGTCAGAAAAATGCCTATTTATAAGGGAAATAGCATTATTTTTGAGTCAGTGAACCTCGTCCAATGGCATCTTTTTATCCCTTTGAAGGAACAGGAACCTTAGATGCAGGAAAATGAAGAAATTGCAATACTTTTCTGTTATTTTGTCAGGCTATTTTGAGTCAAATTAGATCAAGGGGTGTTCCATCTGCCTTGTGTAACAATGAGACGCATTGGTTTGTTAGGAATAGCAAATGCACCTCTCCAGAAGATCAAAAAGGATTGCAGTAAAACTGTGCTCCTCTGTGTCATTTATCAAGACATATCAATCATTCTGATCAAATTACTCCAACAACTTGAATAATAAAGGCATTTAGTATGCTACTAGTTAATCATTATTTTCTTTCAGTAATGTTGCTATCTACATAAACGTACAGTGGCTATTGCTAAAGAAAAACGGTATCAAAACATGGTAATGACATTTCATGAAACTAAAATGCAAATGAACTCTTTTGGGAATTTAATACAAATGATTTCTGCCCTGTCCAGGGTTGTCAGAAGCCACACATGGTCTGTGACAACAAGCGGAAATATAGGGATAATTATCTCATTGCCACTCACAGGAGAAACATGTTGGCTGTTAGATTGCTGGACAATCAAATCTCCATGCCAACTAATTGATGTATTTCCAAAGGGATTTAACCATGTAGGACTGATTTGCATGTGTGACAAGCTGCTACAGCTTTGACGTCGCTGGATGTGACCCACAGTGCTGATGGGATCACTTATCAGCAGAGACGTTTGTATTTATGATTCAAATTAACATTTGTTACTCTTTGCATTCTGATGGTCTCGAAAAAGCAGAAACTGGGGAAATGTTGTTGACTTGCCAGTATATTACGTGGATAGACAAAGTTTACATAACAATGTTAAAAAGTATTTATAAAGAATGTAACTAAAGAATACATTCTGAAAATCACACAAAGGAACTGCCGATTAAAGAGTTCCCTTAACTGTCAGAAACAGACTGTACAAGTCATTACAATTTGTTTTCGTATACAGTAGCTCTATCCCTATATTTTAATCATAAACATTTGTGAAAAGGAAAAGCAGAATAGAAAAGATTTTACTTCACAAGAATAGGCCCCATGGTAATAAAACATCCAGGTCAATCATGTATTTAGGGATATAGCAGCAGGTTGAGTTTGTTTTACAGCTAATTTCGTTGTTGGAATGCTGATACAGCATTCCAACAACGAAATTCTTTATTATTCCGCCGGGTTATTTTCATAGACTGTCTATATAAATGGACGTAGGGTCCGTGGCGTCACCCATAGGATTCTGCAGAGTTGCAGAGAAGCCCTTAGTAGGCAGGGTCGGCCACTAACTCCAGCCTGCTCCAAATAAGGGCAAGGAGCCGAGGCGGGACCTCCTGCCACCGAGCTGGAAGTTCCAGAGCTAGCTGAAGCTACCAAGCTAAGCTAACATGCTCCCCATCTGCACACTGCCATCGCATTTTACGTTTCTAAGGCAAGCGGACATGAAACTATTCAGCAAAACTATAAATAATAATCTAAGTTATTGAGTTTTTAGCATAATACTTCAGAATCTTAAAATCCCTTAACGTTTGTATGCAATTGTGCTAAATTCAACACTGGAATCAAGCAAATACAGTATGTTTGCATGACATTAGTTATTTATATGTTGATATCACTTAATTATACGTTTAATACATTTAAGTCAAGCGAAGGTACATGTGATGGTAGCTAGTTAGTGCTCTTACCTGTGAGGCCTCCTCCAAACAGCATAATAACCAGACTGTATCATTAAAACTAAGTACCAGTTCTAGATCCTTGACTTTAGACAAACAATTCAAAAGACAACATGTATTTAAAGACCAATCTTTATTTGAATGTGCCTCTTAACCTGATATATTAGTTATACAGTAATAGTATTGACAATCTAAAAAAACTGAGCAACTCAACAGTCAACTTTATGTTTCTTATTGTCTAAAGCATTTGTTATTTTCATTTTCCCCCACTCATATTCAGTGTGGACGGATTGAGACAGCGTGGTGTCCAGAAAACTGCAGAGACTTCAGGGAGAAACCTCCGTGTGATGGACGTCCTGTCTGTTGGTTTGGCCGGAGAGGACTGAGGGTCTTTCCTCTGCGAGGAGGACCAGGCCTGATGGAGGAGCCCATGCTGGGCAAAGCTGATACCAACTGCACAGGCCTAGTCTGTCACTTTATTTGACTAAATGTGTTTACTTTAATAGTTTTACACCTTCTGTCCATATGTGCTTTTTATTTAAAACATGTTTGATTAAGTTTTGGTTAACATTTCAATAAATTGTATTTGTATTTGCACTACTTTCGTCCATTATTCTTACTGAAAATGTTAGATTACACATTCACATCTGACTGAAGATTGGCCCCATTTATTTGTGATGTTGCAAACTCTGCGGTACA
>NW_011337909.1:0-3692 GCF_000735185.1 Notothenia coriiceps
CAGATTCATTGTCCATATTACAAAGCATACAATCAACAACAACCACTAGAGAAGACATTCTCATAGAACTGAATCATAGCCTGTTAAGACTGCACAGAAGCGGCATAGATCTGCAGTTCTGCTGGGTGCCTGCACATGAGGGGGTGAAAGGGAACGAGTGTGCTGATAGATTAGCAAAAACTGCACTACAAAAGCAAATAACACTACCAGTTCAACTTGTTAAAGGAGAAGGAAAAGCAGTCATTAAGAAGAAAGGGACGGAGATCTGGCAGAAAAGGTGGGAGAAAGACCAGAAAGACAAGGACTATCACAAAGTACAAAATACAATTACAATTAATATTCATAAAGAAAGAAACGGAAGGGAGGAAATCATGATGGCTAGACTCCGAATAAATCACACGGCTTTGAACAGTACGCTGTATATAATGGGGAAAAGTGACAGTGACAAGTGTGGGAACTGTGCAGTAAAAGAAGATGTAGAACATATATTGTTACATTGTGACATCTATAAAGCGGAAAGAGAACAATTAAAGGCTAAAGTTTTAGAGGCAGAGAGGGAGTGGAGTGTGGTTGGTGTTTTGGGAACAAAAGGAGAGGGAGTAAAAGCTACCAGAAAGGCACTGTTTAAATTCTTGAGTGAAACTGGGGTAGGAAAAATAATTTAACATTAGGTCAGGAAAGAACATAGATTTGTTTTGTTTTTTGTTTTGTTTTATTTATTTAATGGTTTTATTGATTTATTTTAATTTAATTTTGATTAAAAACATAGGTTAATGAGTTGGAATGATGTGATGATGCATACTCATGTACAGTAGGTGGCGGTATGCACCTTTTAAGTTGTTTGCAATCCGCCAAAAGCAAGAGAAGAAGAAGCTGTGGAGCATTCCAGCGCCATCAGTCTATACGGCGCTGGAGCATTCCTTTGTAAACATGGACTGTTCTAATTCCGCCAACTGATTGGACGGCCGACTTGTCTGTCAAACTGGCTCACGAGACCTCGCGCAATCGGCCCATTTTCTCATTCGCCACCGGAAGCTGCTGACAGCTGTGAGTACAAACAAAAGCCATTCACGTTGTACGTTCATTTTAATACTTTAATAATTAAAATGCTTTAGGAGTGCTGCCCTGCCCTCTCATTTATTTCCGATGTTTCCTCCTGGTGGCTTCTCAAATCTTCCCAACTAAAGCCTTAAATTAAAAATGCCATTGATTATTAAGTGTTCATCTTCTCAATGTGTTGTTCCTTCCATTTGAAACTTGTGTACGCTGAAGATTTTGAAATGTATAGTAGCTTTTTTTAAATGATCGAATTCATGCTGTTGAGTTTTGCACATAACAGACAGCACATGCACTAAACAGTTTTAACCTTTGGCCTATAGATAGGCTACTATCACCTTTGAGCCTGGCTGTTAACCAGCTAGCATTATTAAGAGCAGTTGTACAACATTATAACATGTTTTTTGATTTGTTTACAGTTGCACTTGTTTATGAATACATTATTTATGAATATTTTGTTTTACAATTTGATAGATTTTTTTATTTCCTCAGGGCTGGTGCGATGGACAGAGTGGAGACAGAGCAGAGGGATGAACCACAGACAGACTTCATCTACTGTCACAGAGCCGTCACAGAGGTCCTGAAGTTTGGCTCCTGTCAGTTCAACTCTGGGCACAAAGTGCTCTTTCTCATCATTCCAGGTCAGTTTGACTAATATACTATTCATTAACTTCAATACAATATTAAGAAAGACAGGTCTGGAGGTAGAGTGGCTGGCTTCTGTTGTGTAAGTGCTTAATGTTCCCCAAGGCTAGACACACTATTAACTGCTATATAGATGCTCTCCATTTGCCATGTGTATGGTTCATACTTTAACCAAAAACAAAAAAAGAGCACAAACACCAGCAGAATACATGTGTCAACTGGTCTGGGCAAATGAGACCGGGTGGGCAGTAGCTGACTTTGTAGGGACTTGGCTTGGGAACTGAATAGTCGCCAGTTCAAGTCCTGAACCAACAGTATAGTAGCTGCCGGAGAGTTGCCAGTATGCCTCCTGGCTGGGTAATGAATTGGCATCTTTGAGCAAGGCCTCAACTGGTTCAAGGCACGATGGCAGCCCCCTTGCTCTGACACCTCTACATTTATGAATTTGTATTGGTTCATTACATTTTAACTCTGGGATTAATAAGGTATGTCTATATACATGTTATTATGGTAACTTTATTTCATAACCACCTAAATTGCGTAAAGTAAAATGCATTTTACTGTAAATGTCTTTCTTGATGTAAAGTTTTTCGAAGGTTTCATGGTTTGAGTTATTAAAAGTTTTGCACTTTGCAATGAAGAATATGATCTTCTGCTGTCTTGTATTCAGGTAACCCAGGTGTAGTGGGCTTCTACAAAACCTTCATGCGGACCCTTCACAGGAAGTTAGGATACCACCACCCAGTGTGGGCAGTGAGCCATGCCGGCCACTGTGTACCTCCAGACTCCATGGACATGGTAGAAGGTACAGATTACTCCTATATTCTTACATTCTCGAATCTGATTGGTCAGTTTGGACAGTCAGTGGTCTGCTCTTTCTCTATAGCAGATGGTTGCTAAGGAGGAAGCTGTGATCAAGGGACTAAGTGCAGTCATATCAATCCTCAGAAAGAAGTCCGGTCAATTAACGTCAGTGGTGGCTAAAACAATTATTTGTTTTACTCTGTCAGAAAACAGTGGAATACTTTTTCAATATTCATTCTTATATTTCTAGAGCACACAACTTTGAATTAATGATGGCTGAACTGTCCTCACTCAAGGAAAAAAAGGGAGCAAGAGAAGGAAATAGGTTAAAAGACAGAGAGCTAGAGGACAGAAAAATCAGCAGAAGAAGACAGACAGGAAGTAAACACTTGAGGGAACAGCGGCAGAAGATAGACAGGAAGCAAAAAAAAACGTATACTGCAACAGGAAAGATTCTGAGGTAAACAAAGACATGTTACAACTTTTTGTATACAGATGCCTCCTCAGCAGCTGAGAATGATGTGTTTGGTCTGGACGGGCAGATTGAACACAAGCTGGCCTTCCTCAGGAGAAATGTTCCCCGAGGCACCCGCCTGGTCCTGCTGGGACACTCCATTGGCTGCTACATTATCCTGGACATGATGAAAAGGAATCCTGAACTCAATGTTAGTTACAATAGGGATGCACCACACATTGGCATTGGCCCTTTTAGTCCTTTTTTTATTTATTTAAATATGAACGAAAAGATCTGAAGGTAATTTTGAAGGTTTAGAACACTGACTAAGAATGATCTACCCTAACTTTAAAGTAAATCACGGTGTGCCTCCTCTCTATGACTTATAAAATAACAAGGCCCTTTGTTTACAAATAATTTAATGTCAAATGTATTTCTCATTTAATTATTGAAGCTTCTTGTCTGCTACTCTACAAAAAACACAAGGGACTTTATTTTAGATTTGATGGGAAAAACAATGTTATTCACCGATTACAGCCAACTAGTCAAAGCCATGGATCAGTTAAAGAAACTGCAAGCTGGGGTTTGGGTTTCCATGACAACAGGACTCTGTTGGCTTTGCTTATCGTTATAGTTAAGCCAAGCCAGACATACATGCTCAGTTTGACCTTGTTTTTGTACCACACACACACACACACACACACACACACACACACACACACACACACACACA
>NW_011337909.1:3730-11434 GCF_000735185.1 Notothenia coriiceps
GTGCTCTATATTGCCCGTAATAGTGTTCACTGGAGTCCAGCACCTCAGCACCCCCACTCAAATAACCTTCCCGTCGCCTCTGTTTACTAGACATATGTAGAATCTGTTATACACACATGTGTCACGACTCACACACACACACACACACACACACACACACACACACACACACACACACACACACACACACACACACACACACACACACACACACACACACACACACACACACACACACACACACACACACACACACACACACACACACACACACACACACACTGCATAAAATGGGCTGACACTGTGTACACCCTAGCTATTACCTCCAATTATTTGTCTATTTTTATGTCCCGTTGTGCTTTGTAAGCGCTTTGTTTTTTGATGCAGATTCTTAAGTCCATCATGCTGTTTCCCACCATTGAGCGCATGGCTCAGACTCCTCAGGGGAAGCTCATGACCCCTGTTCTGTGTGGACTGCGTTATGTGGCCTACCTGCCTATCTTCCTGCTTTCTCTGCTGCCTGAAGCCCTCAAAGCAGGCCTGATCCGACTGGCGTTAGGCGGCATCTTCTCTCTGGACCACACTGTAGTACAACCGACTGTAGGTCTACTCAGTGGAGACTGTGCTGGTTTGTTACAATTGCTCTTTACTTTCATGATGCTCATAATGTCCATTCTTTGTTGAACATGTTACTGCCTAAGTTTTCTTTTTTCAACCTTCAAACACAAAAGCCATGCAAAGTCTATTGTGTCTGTGGGGCAGAAAACAGTCACTTCTGCACTTTGCCGAAGTGTTAGGGCCTTCGGGCCTCATTTATAAAACTTTGCGTAGGATTCACGTGAAAAGATGGCGTACGTAGGAACAAAGGAAGTGCTTACGCATTAAAACACTGCACACGCACGTCCTACGCCGGTTTCCCTTTATGAATCACAGTCAACCACAAATGAGGTGCAACTTTTGCGGGCTCCACTTAACGCCCATATTTGCCGATAAATAGTCAAAGAAACGGCCCGTATTAATATTAATTTCCACTGACTGAATGAAGACGAAAGCGTGATATCTTAGTTGTGTTGGAGTCGGTCACGAGTAAATAATATTGTTTGGTGGACGCAGTATGAACATTACAAAGAGTGGAAGCATGTGGCCTCTAAAGGTTGGATCACATTTTGAACAGAATTATATAATATATAAAACTCACAACCTACAGAAATGCAAAACCGCGTCAATTAAAAAACGTAATTATTTCTTTCTGTTTACCGCATCATTTATGAGAATACATTTCAGAACATGAAGAGAATGGTTGGTTTTCAATAACATATCCGTTTTTATTTATTTCTCCAAGTTATGTTTTTGTGTGTACTTTATGGTATTCTGTTCACATATTTCTCTCCTTTCATCCTTCTGCGAAAGGTGTCGCAGTTTCTAATCACTCACATTTTTGTGCGTACGCATGGGTCTGTGGAGGACCGCACATTTTCCCGTCAAGTATGCTTTTTTACTTTAAGAAACATTGCTTCGAAATTAGCGTACGATCAAAAGATGGCGTACACCACGTTTATAAATGAGGCCACTGACCCAATCATTGTAAACAATTTTGCTAACGTCATGTTGCGTTCACATCGGACACAAAGAGAATATTCGCCTTACTATTTCTGAATTTACTTTAGATGTTATATAATGTTGCAGTGAATACATATGTTTGTATGCCCTCAACAAAAAGCAATGTGATTTGTCCATCATATTGCAGGAAATAAGCTCTGTGGCAAACACACCTCTGATATATTTTTTTGTGCAGTAGGATAATCCGCACATATCAACACAACCAATTTTTGAAGCGTAAATGCAATCGCCAGAAGTAAAAAGCTATCGTTAGGCTATAAAGGAACGACAGCACGGTCACATGTCTGCGTATCACCAACACTAAGCTAAAGGCAAAATCGTGTCAATCGGAATGGCGTTGAGTAGTTTATTTAGTCACTTGTTAACATCCCCCGATTTTATGAGACAAAGCCCCTTTGGATATTCACCAGAGCCCACTGCTCCTAGTACTAGAACGGGGGAACGCAATATAGTACTCAGCTTGAACTATGTTTAGCTTTGATTCCACCCACACCGTTGTCATTTAATAATTCTGCAGAAATAAGGCAATGACTAGGCATATCATGTGTTTTATTCCCTTTTTGTAGCCAATGCAATGTACATGGGGGGTCAGGAAATGAAGAAAGTATTGGAAAGAGACGACTTAACCATCAAGAAAAACCTAGAAAAGGTAAGAAAAAGCCTACACATAGTGTAATCACATTTAGAGTCTGCATACTTTCTACTTAGTGAATATTTCATAACATAAAAAACAAAAGTTGCTCGAATTATCTGTTAAGGTTGTTTTTAGATGTCACTGTTTATCTGTTCCCATTTTAGCTGATATTTTATTATGGAGCGACCGACCACTGGTGCCCTGTTCAGTATTATCATGACATCAAGCAGGACTTTCCACACGGAGACTTCAGACTGTGTGAGAACGGGTTCCGCCATGCCTTCGTTCTCGATGCAGGACGAGAAGTTGCCCAAATGGTGTCTGAATGGATCAGTGTGGATTTTAGGACATGAGTTTCCTCTTCTATTTCGGTATACTCCTCCACATCCATCCGACATGGACACTTGGGGACCAGGAACTTTTTATGAGCAGAGATAATGCAATGGATTTGACTATGCAAGCTTAGTGGCGAAGATATTGAATTAAATACATATTATCAAATGATATGCAGGCTATGTCTCATCATTATTTGGTATTCATCTAAAATACCTTTTGATTTTTCATTCGTTTTCTTCTGTCAAACATAAGCAGATTGTAATTTAATCAGATTTAAAAGGGAAGAAACATTTAAGCCCTTTCTCATTTCTAAAATGTTCTCCTCCTTGGTCCTCCGGTAGTGACCCGAAATCGATGTCAGCGCGCCATCTTGAAGGACATCTAATTTCTCTGAATTATATCCAGTCTCTGATAGTGTTATGTTATTATGTGAGTGCTCTGTTATGAAAAATATTTCCCCCTCACTCAAATCATACCGGTGCCTGCCCGCATCTGTAGCCTGTTATTGTCTCATTATAACACATTGTGAATGAATTAAAAGTAAATATATAGACAGAGTGCTGCTGTGCCTCCTGTCATCATTAATGTACGTCTCTTTAAAATTACAATCAGATTTCTAATTTCTCTAAGCTGCTTCCACTCCTCTCTCCTCCGCTCGCATCTCCTGTGGGCGGGACTAATCAGACGTGAGGCAAGGAGTTGAGGAGGGGAAAACTGCACACAGCATCATCACTTTTTTTATAGGAAAATAAGCAAAAAGCTTTCAAATTAAACAGCTGATAGTTTATTCATTGTAGGAATTGCTGTTATCCTTCTTTTTAAATAAATATTTTATAAAATGGTATACGTGGTAATGAATGAGGCGCCTGATGTAAATATACACTCCTTAACAAAAACTTTAGACCGGTAGAAAACGCCCCTGCACAACCTGAAGCTCCAATGTGCCTTGAAGGAAGAAGCACCCCAGATCATGATGGAACTTCCTCCACTGTGCCGCGTAGAAAACATCTCCAGTGGGATCTCCTTGTCATGCCAGTAACGTTGGAAGCCATCAGGACCATCCAGGTTACATTTTTTCTCGTCAGTTAATTAAAACTTTCTTTCATCTTTCAATGTCCCATGTTCACAAAGTCCAGACGGGCAACTTTGTGGCTTGGGAGGAAACGTGGTTGTCAAAGACGTTTTTTATTCTTTGAACCCTCCTCTTGCAGAAGCTCTACTAACAACCTGCTTATGATCCACCAGTGCAAAATGCAAATTATTTAAAATTCTTCCCCTGTTCTTAAGATTTTGTTTAGGAATAAGCCCTGATGAATTACTTACATTATCCCATAACCCCATGATGTTTTTCATCAATCTAAAGGAAAAGTGGTAAGAAATGGGGTATGAAGGCAAGGTTGATGACTTCTTATAGTGTGACAATTTTATTTAGGTTGGATGAGTGAAATAAAACAGAGACAAAATGTACATGAACAGGGAACAAGCTTTTTCGCACCTTATTAATACAGTAGACATGGTGCGTGCAAGGTCAAGAAAAGCAATGCCAAGGATGGAAGACTTTGATTTCCCTGGTGAAGACTTTCTTACTACTGGTATTTGTAAGATTTGCCAGGCATTCTTGAGTTAGCAGGAAGAGGCGAGGCAGGTGGCTGACATATGATCAAAATGTGTATGAGCACCTCAGAATGTGGTCAATCTCATATGATCAAATTACCATCTGTCTTTTTATGCATTATCATGGATTTTGTTCATTGACCAGGTAGCTCGATATGATGCTATGATAAGATGTCCTTAAAGTCAGACTTCCTATTGGAAGATTCAGAGGATCATATTGGGTGTTCCAATTACAAGTGGACAGCTAAAGGTACAGGAGTAAATGCATTCAGTCACACTGAAAATGCATTGGAACCCTGGGGTGCATATGTCTACATTATTTATATGAGTAAACGTACCTGGCAATAAACTAGAATCTGATGCTACTGCCTGGCTGAACAGGGCCTCTGGTATCAGATGTCTCCATTTTACAGCAGGGTCTGTGTCTCTGAAGTCTCAACAGGGTCACAGCGACGACTCCTCCTCCTTTCTCCATTGGCTTGTCTGTCCTGGTACCCCCCCCACTTGGCTTGCATCAGTCTTTTGTGGAGGAGAGGGTGTTTCTGGTAATCTCTGCCCCGGTCCCAGCACCTGTCTCACAGTCACATTCAGCCTGGAGCTCTGGATATACCTGGTGCACAACGCCCAGTCCTCCTCTGACAGCACCCCCCCCAGAGTGCTGTCCTGCGAGAAGAAGGCCATGCAGCAGCCCTCCATCGCTAAAGCTGTTTGTCCCTGGGGGCCTGGAATGATACGTGGGACAGCATGGTAAAAGAGGCGGCTCTGTCCCGACATCACCATCACATCCCCACTGTGCATGTACATAGCAGTGGGGGGGTCCTCTCTGCGGACGCCTCCCAGGAGGAAGATCGCTGATTGCCCGAAACTGTCAGAATAAAGACAAGTCAGTGGCAATGTTCTGTTTCCCATGAAAGTGGTGCAGGAATGAGTCCTACAACCTGGGAATGACTCAGCCTTTTAGCCAAGGTTCCCTTGGCTGGAAGTCAATGGTTCTTTGAATGTGTTTGTTTGGAATGCTGAAATAAGTTCTATGGTTAACATAAGCTGAAGAGGCTTTCCCGTTTTGTTTATCTTTTTTTGCAAAGCTGAACATATTTTGAAAGGAACATCTTGTCTCTCTATGCCAGGGGTGTCAAATTAAAATACACAATGGGCCAAAATAAAAAAATCGGTACTAGTCGAGGGCCGGACTGGTTCAATGTTTATTGCAAAACTTATTGAAATGAACTTATTGCACAAACCTGGAACTAACAAAGCTTCAACTATTGCCTATAAAAACAACATTAAATAATCAGTTGCATGCATTTCTTATGGCTCTATCTGCAGCTTTTCTGGAGTCATTTCTTATGATTAAATTTGTCCAAAGGCCAACAACCGCTTCAAAAAAACTATTTCCCTCAAAGAAAAAAACAAACATGCACTGTTGTCGTGAGAAAAAAAAATGCAGAAGGAAACATCCATGTAAACTCAGTGTGCTGCTCTGTGATTCTAGTTCAAGCCAGATACTTGGCATCTCATCTTGGGTGCAAGTTCATCAATGTTTCGGGTCAGGCTCTGAGCTGAGGAAAACCTCAGGATTGAGTGAAGGTGTGCGTGCAATATACAGATCTAATAGTAATTAAAAATGATCCTGCGGGCCGAAATTAAATCCACCACGGGCCTGATTTGGCCCCCGGGCCTTTAGTTTGACACATGTGCTCTAAGCAAAGACCATAACGGCACCATTAGAGGGGCAACGAATTCCGGACATTAATTCAGCGCATGCATACTAATCTCCTGTCAGGGGCCGGTGATGTAACGGACACTGAACAGACAGGCTTTATGCAGATACAGCTGGTAGCTACAGGTGGCGGCGGAAAAGGCACACTGAGACGGATTTAAGTCATGATTGAAATCAAACTCTACTAGTTTACTCTTTCAAAGCATTGAGGCTGCAGCTACATTTTTCTTTTTAAAAATCCGAATTTGTATTTGATTTATAATCCACATATGGAGAGGAAGAGAGCTCTCTAATTGTTCAAAGTATGCCTTGTGTTGATCTTTAGTGTCATAAACAAACCATAGATTTTGTATACAGTTTAACTATATATAAAACTTAATGAGCTTTTATAAAATGTGTTTTGCGCCTCCAGACAACATTTTATTTGTGGAAGAGGGGGCAAAGAGGCTATTTTGATAGTAAAGGTTTCTGACCCCTGGCCTAATGTTAGCTTTTTACTTCAAAAATCCTAAAACTTTTGTCAGAATGCTGTGATTAACTTGCTGAACAATACGTGATAAAAACAATAAATATATGTTTTTATGCTTATTTTCTGCAATATAACGAAATCCAATGTAAAGTCCCATTATTATTTTTTCCAGGGAGCCCTTGCGCTTTTCCCCTCCGTGTCGACATACAAAAAAACGTCATCACTGCACCACTCCATTTGCTGGTACAATAAAACAAACAACCAAACAAACTAAAGTTGCTATTCTTAAAGCCTCGATGAAGAGAATAATCCCTCCCTCTCACCTGAAGGACAGCAGCGGCCGGCTGTGATCCAGTTCTGATTCATCCACATGGATTCCTAGTGACGAGTCATGGCGGTAGTAGTTGAGGATTCCAGCCTGAGCACTGAACCCTGGAAACCCACAGGCCGCTGTTATTTGGACAGACAGCAGGTGGAGATCAGCAGGTAAAGGAGTGTGATGGTTGGCAGAGTAAGTCTGTGAATGGAACATAGTACAAAATGTTGCCAAATCTTTTAAAATGGAGTATCATCAAATAATGTGTAAATGGACAATAAGAAAGTTGGCCTAGGTAGTGCACAGTTTGTTTCAAACTACCTCAGATGGCCTTATATATGTTAGAGTTGTTAAACACTGAGGTGTATTAAGAATATATTAAGTGGAAGTGGAATTTAACAGCACCACTTTACAGGGTATAGTTTATTTATTTATTGTATTTGTTCTTCTTTTTAAAATGCTTTACTTTTATTCTAAAGTCCAGAGGTGATTGCTTAAATGTAAGGAGACAGAAGAAATAACAGAGATCTGTAACAGTGTGCTTCATGGTCCATATCTTAAGCTCTCAACCATCAGGGCAAATCTTAAAAATGTGACTTCATGAATTTTAACCCTTTTAAAAAGAGCCATTCCATTCACATATAGACAGTGGCGGCTGGTACTATGGAAATGGTGACCAAACCATACTAGGGCGGTCCGGGGGATCGTCCCCCGGAAGATTTTTTTGAGAAATGACCCCTTAAATTATGACTTCTGGTAATGTTAGAGGGGAGGACAAATTGAGGCTTAAAAATATGAGATAATCCATAATCTTCAGTGTGGTTAGCTATGAATCTTCCAAAACTGTGCAACAGTACAGTGAGCCCACACAAACTGCAGAACGCTTTGGGAACACTCAAATTATTTAATTCCCATTTAAAATCAGGAGACTACATACGAACATTATGTGTGTGTGTGTGTGTGTGTGTTGTGTGTGTGTGTGTGTGTGTGTGTGT
>NW_011337910.1:0-2801 GCF_000735185.1 Notothenia coriiceps
ACACACACACACACACACACACACACACACACACACACACACACACACACACACACACTCTGTTAATCTCTATTGGGGAGGAATTGAGGTAAAGAGGGAGCAGGTGGAGGGATAAAGACAAGTTTCTGTGTGTTCTTTTTTTCTATGATTGAATAAATAACCGTGTGGTCTTATTATAGACATTGCTTCCCTCAAACACCCTCCACACACACACACACACACACACACACACACAAACACACACACACACACTGTATGGAGGAGGGATGCTGCAAAACTGGAGTCAGTAACCCAGTCTCAATGCCCCGTCCAACCACTCTCTCAGTACACAGTGGGGCTTCCATTCCCCATAAAACTATGTTCATGTAACCTGCAAGCAGCTGTGGAGCCGCAGCGAAGAAGCTGTAGTACTCTCTGGTGGCCCACTCCGCCGCCAAACCTTCCATCAAAGGAATAATGCCGTCTTCACACAGATAGTGAAATGCATCAGTCGGAGCTATTAGGGCCCCTACACACGGCGGCGTGCGTTGACGCTTCAACGCTTCTGCCCATTCACTTTGAATGGGGTGATGTCACGCTTCGCCGAACTGCTTTGTCGGAGCAAAGCGTAGCCAATCGGGAAGCGTCAGCCAATCGAATCATATGCCAGTACAAGCTCTAGCCAATCAAACCGCTGCTTGTGTGTCCGGGGCGGGAGATTCAGGTGATTGGTTGTTGGTCTAGCTTCAGACATGCCGCCGGCAAGCATCAACGCACGCCGCCGTGTGTAGGGCCCGTTACACTAGGCGAGGTGAGTTTTTTTTTGCGCGCCCCGCGATGATGCCGTCTCTTTGAAACGGACATTATGGGGAAATGTGGAATTGTGGAGAGAGATGACTCTTACTATAAAATGTAATCGTTTTCACTGTATGCATTTTTCACAAACACAACACACGAGAACTAGGTTACAACACATAACCCACCGTTCTTCTGCGGAGGTCCCTGAACGCAGGTGGGCGCGCGCACGTGAGTGGAATAAACTGAAGTGCTGTCAAAGCACTGTGCGGGTCTAAGAGACGCTATTGCCTCTCGCTCGCTGAAGAGAAAAGGACGACGGGAACGGGAGGCGTGGCCGCCTTATGGTGGGCTTGTGCACGCATTCAGGTAGGCCCGCCCCGGGGGCTGGCTGCGGTTATAAATAAGTCAGTAAGTGAATGCTCGCATAGTATGGTTGAGAGTACCCATAGAGTCCAGTAGAGGGCGGAGCCTGTGTGAGATACAACAGGCACTCTGGTTACGTCAGCTCATTGAAGATCATGATGTCAGCTCAATAATATTAATAATGCAAGACTCAGTGCATCAGCTTGCAGCAGGAAAAGCTTTCTCTGTGCCGGTGCTAATGTTGAATGCTCACTGTATCAAGTGACAAACCAAGAGAGTAATTTAGTTAGCCTACATTTCATTGCCATCATGGCCACAGCATTATGTATTACCACTTTTTCAGTTTAACAGGGTATTTACCAACACTGCTGATGTACAGTACAGCCACAGATGAATACATTTAAATCTCTTTAACACAGTGTGACTTTTCTGCAGCTTTACTTGTATTAAAATGTTTCAATTTTAAAACTGCAACACTGCACACTTCTTGACACAAGAAAGGCAGCTTTATTGGAGGACAATTGGTTGAATAATACTGTCAGCTAGTCAAAAACAATAGTGATTGGATAAGGATGCAAAGATCAATCTTGGGAGTGTTGGTGGTTTTGGAGACTTTTAAACAAGGCAGATTGATACGATTGCCACTGTAAACAGAGTTTACAAACTCCCATAGGTAATAAGTAGATGAATGCCTGCCTCAATCATACTGCACTAAAATGATCCTGCTGTGAGCCGCTAAATGTCAGCAGAAATTCAAAATTAATCTGAAAACAGCTGAGGGTTAAACTGTCAGAAAGAAGGAGAAAAATAAATGTGCTGCTGCAGCTGTGCTCTCTGTGCTCTTTGCTCTGTGAGCTGCTGCTGATCACGTCATGTAGGCTACACTTCACTTACCATACAGGTCTTCACATGCGGTGGTATTGTTTGTGTCTATAGCTAGTGTTTTGATTGTACAATGGCTATTACTGTAATGTTGATCACTATTGTTTACAGTAACCATCAGCGTAAACCCAATCTACCTACTGGTGCAAATAATGTCACCTGACCTAATTAAGTGGTAGGTTGGTGGTGAGTCGTCCTATCTGTAAGGCCCTGAACGTTTGACGGCTCCCATTGGACCAACATGTAGCAATGTTACTGAAATCCAATATCTAAGAACAATTTATTAATCAGACAAATCACTTCATTGAAATGAAGATATAGTTAAAGGATGTCTCACCTCTAGTACTGGTTCAGCATTAATAAAATGAAAACCAAGCTTCCTTCACATGATAATCGGCTCTGTGCTGATGTTGCCATTGTGTTTCTATGGAGATAATGGTGCCGCCCGACTGGCGGAAACACTACCCTTAGCGCCAGTACCGCTCAAATAGCTTGGTTTCAGTCACGTGACTTCTATGACGCGCGAAATTCAAGTGGAGGTCAGGAAGTGAAAACGCAATCATTCATCAACGCAGGAATCATGGAGGACACAGACTATGTCAAACAATTAAATGAACCTGCACGCCGCAGATATCGTGAAAAAATCACAACACACTCACAATGGTAAGAGCACCAGACATTAGATCACATGCCAATGTGTTTTTAGGTAAATGTTCAAATGTAACTAGTATTTAAGGGTAACAGTTACAAGAGATGGCTAGGCTAATGTTGGTAGCCAG
>NW_011337911.1:0-3072 GCF_000735185.1 Notothenia coriiceps
CCAACGCGTTACAGACCATTCTTTCCCAATGTAAGTCAATGGGAAAAAGTGTTTCCGAGACCAGCAACCAAACGGAAGTGTAGTACCGCCGTTTGGCCACAACGAATATTCTCATCAGACTCCGGCGCACTTCCTGGGTGCTTGGTTCGTACCACCTCTCTAGCAGGAACTGAAAATGGCCAAAAGAGTTCCCGTCACTGAGTAGTCCCGGCGGTGTGAACGCGACATTATTGGTACCAACGGAACTAAAGAACCAAAGTACCAGGGAAAGTCCTGCGGTGTGAATGCGGCTATAGTGTTGTCACAATTTTACAATAGACAACAAAGAAGTCCAATGAAGGCGTTTCATGTAGGGGGGGAGTGTGTGGGAGAGAAACTCCCCTAAGTTCAATTAAGGAGTTATCTGAATTTAAGGTTTGTAAAAAATATATTGCAAAGCTAATTTTTTTTTAATGTATTGCCACAAACCATAACAACATGGCACAACACAACATGAAGTTGGACAAAATTAGCTTGAAATAAGTGTTTTTGGTTCTTGTGTGTATCCAACTGGTGAACTAGTTATTTGAAATGTTTCGGGATCCCATTATCTCTGTTTTGTCTTTTAGTATTTAATTGAATATGCATTAAAAAAAAACAATTATGTATTTTTTGTGTGACCTGGTATTTTCGTCTCATCATACGCCATTTATGCCTTTTGTGTCTCTTCCCTGTCCTAAATAAAAAATAAAAACTTTTATTGTTTTAGGTTGTGTTGGTCTGTCTTTGAACTGAGGGGTTATTATTGTTGTATTTAATTATTTTTATTTGTGAAGCACTTTGTTTTGTGTGTCGGAAAAATAATGCAAAAAATCTCCATTTTTTATAAACTAACAACACAGACAGACACATCTTACTTCAAAATAGTTTCTGCGACAAGCAACACTTACATTACTAAACACTCTATTTTCCATCAAGCTACTAGATGTTTTCTAGCAGACAGACATTTCACCAAGAAACACTGTCAAATCAATCAATAAATAACAAGTACAAATAAGTAAAGGGTACAGAGAAAAAAGAAAACAAATCCTATACAGAAAGATGATCACAAAGACCCAACAGCAGCTTACAGACACAGCAGCTGACCTTTTAACATGTTCCTGCTTTTGTAATGTTATAAGACAGTGCCAAACACTTACAACCAACATGTTTCTGTTCTAAAGAAGCACCTATGACTAACTATGTACTTTTATAGGTACTTTGTATTGTTGATTAATACAGCATATGTCATACTTATTCATATTCTGATCTTCTTTTAGCAAATGCATTTAATGTTGTAGGCTTTCTAACTCTATGTTATCATCTGCTGCGGAGAATCGATTTGCTCAGTGAGTGAATATTGGAATACAAAAATTATTGATGGGCAATAAACTTGCGAGCACACAGTGCCAGCTATTCATTCTTTATTTGTAGTGTTGGAGCTTAGAACAAATAGCAAGCTGCATATCATTTTTAACATCACAAAAATCAAACATATTGACTACTGATACAGACATATCTATAATGTTTGATCCCAGGTTTCAATTAAAATAAAAGCAACTCTGTTTACAACAGAAACGTGAGAGTCAAATTTTGATTTATATTATTACTTTAACAGTCCCTTAAGCTTGATTTCACAGTTTAAATAAGTTTTGCTTGACTGTGGAATTTCTCTTTAATGAGCTAAATATGTGTGTATTTGCTACATTTAAGGTGAGTTCACAGACCAAAAAGCAGAAACATTTAACACCTTCTCTATAGAGGTCAATTTGTTACGTAAAAGACTTTCAGACATTTGTGGTGCTTTTAATTTGGGAAAAGTGCTTTTAATAGATTTCACAAGCCTAAATGAGTCTTTACCTAATCGAGGACAGAAACGTTACAAATGAATTTCGCTAAAATGGCACAACAGTGTGCAGGAATTCTCCTTTTCTCTTGCGCTACCCAAACACATCACTTTTCCATTCAACATTAGGAGTCTCAAGTGAAGCAGCAGTGAAGAAGAGTGGTTTGTAGATTCCTACTGTATGCAGCAGCTTTGTCCGTTGCCGTCTTTGGAGCGCAGACACAGTTTAGGTTTGTAGCTTTCCAGATACAGCAGCTGTTTGGAGTTGAACGCCCCGCGACGCTTCCTGACATCAAAAAGACATCAACTAGAGACATTAGATCTGAATGACAGCATGTGTGAGCAACTCCAGGGATGGTACATTTCAATTGAGGACAGTAGAATCAGTGTTTTGTACTCACAGTCTGATGAAGTGCACGGCGTCTTCATATTCCATCCCACACTCGATTAGAGCCAGGGCCACCAACACAGGAGCTCTGAGCACAGACACAAGAAACATAACAGATGCTTTAGCTTTTAAGATGTCAAATGTGTTCAATTCAGATAAGACAAAAGTCATGTTGTTTTCCAATAAGAAAAAGTTACCAACTGTTCTTCCCTGCATCATGTCTGCACAGCATAACCCCATTGAAGCTGTTAACACCTACAGATACTTAGGCATCACTATAGATGAAAATCTCTGCTTCAAACCACATATTGACAATCTCTTAAGGAAATTGAAATTAAAACTGGGATTATTTTTTAGAAATAAGGCCTGCTTCTCCACAAGTGCGAGGAAACGGCTTGTAGCTACCACATGGACTACGGGAATGTTGTGTACATGACCGCCTCAGCTCACTCCCTTCATCTGCTGGACGCTGTCTACCATGGGGCTCTGAGGTTCATAACCAACTGTAATCCCCTCACACACCATTGCACGCTGTACTCTTTAGTCAACTTGACATCACTATCAGATGCGCAGATCACTGCACTGGTACAAACTCATCTATACTGCTATGCTTGGACTGCTGCCCCTCTACATATCACACAAACAGTACAGCTATAGACTACGATCTCAAAATGACATCACTCTGTCCGTCCCCTCAGTACGCACGGTGCTTGGGAAAAAAGCCATATTATACTCTGCCCCCTCGACCTGCAACACGCTTCAGCAGGAACTTAAGCTGACCAGTTTGATACCCATCACAGATTTTAAACTCATTTAAAAA
>NW_011337912.1:0-2981 GCF_000735185.1 Notothenia coriiceps
TTTCCCAGCCTTTCTGTGTTCTGATCAGCTCTGAATCAGCATATTTTGGTCTGGATATATTGACACACACACACACACACACACACACACACACACACACACACACACACACACACACACACACACACACACACACACACACACACACACACACGGGGGGCGGGCCCACCTGTCACTTTTTATGCATACTAATGTGATTGAAACATTTTTTATGATACACCATAAGGCGCAACAGTGGGGGCTTTTCACACCTGTGAATACACATCAACCCCCTCCTATCGACGGATCTCACACCTACTTGAGATCTCACACCTACTTGAGATCTCACACCTCGGGGAGGCGGGACTTAGCTCATTTGCATAATGGGGGAGGTGTGACCTGTCACTTTTTATGCATACTAATGTGATTGAAACATTTTTTATGATACACCATAAGGCGCAACAGTGGGGGCTTTTCACACCTGTGAATACACATCAACCCCCTCCTATCGACGGATCTCACACCTACTTGAGATCTCACACCTACTTGAGATCTCACACCTCGGGGAGGCGGGACTTAGCTCATTTGCATAATGGGGGAGGTGTGACCTGTCACTTTTTATGCATACTAATGAGATTGAAGCGGGATGAATAATACTACTATTTTTGCCTGACACATTAAATAGGACAATATTCTGAGCATGCGCAGTGTAGTTTTTACAGTCACCGTTCACTTAGACAGTGAGAGGGAGGGGCATGATCGGGTTTTGTCCCACATGGCTCTAAACAGCTCAATAGGCTGTAGAAACTAATTAGAAGAACACAGACTAAAACAGCAATGTACAGACGAATCAGATGATTAAACATGATCTTAAAATATATTTTATATATTTTTTTGTTTATTCTTTTCATTTTGTTGTAATCATTATATTTCTGCTGACACTAGGTGGGGCTGTGCCCCTAATGACCAGTCGACACTGACTGTATTACATTTCGGAAGTAACTTGCCCAACACTGATTATATCACAAATGTTTGATTAGTGATGCTTTAGTGTGTCTATCATTTAAAACATGTAGCTGGTAAAGGGAGAGCTAACATTAACATATTTTACACTGCCAGGTCTCTAGGTTTTAGTTAATTTAATTCAAACAAATTAAATTAAAAGAGGAGCCAGTAAAGTTGTCAAATGTATGTAGTGGAGTAAAAAGTAAAATATTTGCTGCAATAATGTGCAGCAAATGTGAAGTACCTACAAAATGTACCTCAGTGCAATACTTTTCACTTTTACTTTCCACCACTGCAACAACCCACAGAGCAACTTCATGGCTGGCATTAGGCGGTGTGTGTTTTGTGTGCGTTTCCTTGGAACTACACACAGCACGTGACTGGTTTTGATTAAGTAGGTCAGATATACATGTGCATCACACAGGCACAAGCAACACCTGGCTCGTGATGTTAATTTGTTGCGACGTAAGAAGAAATCTCAGCGAGGGAGCGAGAAAGCCGAATAATGCTGCTCCGCGGTAAAGGTCAGAGAGAGGGAGCCGGATAATGAGCCCATGTAATTAATAGTGTAGAAGATCCTGCAGAAGGGACAACGATATGTAGTAGGTTGGAGTCAGGCATTAATGTGAATGATGGTC
Source organism: Notothenia coriiceps (assembly GCF_000735185.1). Lineage (NCBI taxonomy): Eukaryota > Metazoa > Chordata > Actinopteri > Perciformes > Nototheniidae > Notothenia > Notothenia coriiceps. The sequence goes on from NW_011337912.1 coordinate 1,623, forward strand.
TTTGCACGCGTTGTGCATTACTTAAATCCGTCAACTATAATAAGCCAACATTTCTATTCTGATTTCTAGTTACCTGTTAGTGTGAGTGACCGTAGTTCTGTTTCACATAGTACGATCTGGGAAGATGTAGGTCCTATGTAAAAAAGGTTGCACACTCTAATATTTAATTGGACCGCCTTTAGCTTTGTGTACGGCACCCATTCGTCAAGGCATCATGTCGATAAGCTGCTGCAATTTCACAACATGTCATTCTGTCCAGTTGCATTAATTCCGCCAAGATATTGTATTGATGATGATGGGAGAGTCGCACCGCTGTGCAAAGCCTTCACCAGCACATAATCATTGTTTCCATGAGGTTACTATTTACTATTTTAAAACGATATCTTGACAACTTGTCAGCTGTTGACTCGAACTCAAGACGCTATGTGAAAACAAACCCTTATAGAGCAAACAAATCTTTAATCCTTTGTATTTTATTAAAACTGCCTATTCCTGAATTTGTAGTAAAAGACAAACTAGATGCTTTCATAAAGACAAATAAAACAGAAAGAATGAGGGAACACCAGATCTGGAATAAGCTCATTTGATTCCCTGTCTTATCAGATCATAAGATGTCTGATTGCGTCACGGTCTGTCTGTGTTGTGTTTTGTCTGTCTCCGGTTTCCTTTTTTATTTTGAAAAGTGTTCACCCCCTGGGTGTTTCTCAATCGCGAGGATGCTGGCTTGGTAGTCACGTACTTCCAAGTCACTTCCTTCAGAAACAAAGCAAGTATGCTTCCAAGCCACGGCTTCGGAAAACGAAGAAGAATGGAACAGGCTAACAAGTGTGCCACTCTCTCTAACGGTTTCAACATAAACTGTACCGAAAATAAATACCTCACGATGTCTATCTAATTATGAACTTGCTTTACTTTCACGGAACACATTTTTGGTGATAACAAACAAATGTAACAAAGTAACATATTTACCAACACATGTTCTACGCCACTACATACTTACATTTAAATGTGTGCTGCGTCGGTTCAGCAATTCTCGGCAAGGGTTTTTGAAATTTTTCCGTGCGCAAAGCATTGTGGGGATTTTAAGGACGCGAAGTCTACCCATGTGCAGCCTCGAAATTTCCCCCAAACAAAGGACGCGGCCTCGGTGGAATTCAAAGTATGCTGGAAATTGGAAAAGTCCTTCGGCAGCACTCGATGACGTAGCATCCTTGAAATATTGGCTTGGAAGCCAGAATCCTCGAGATTGAGAAACGGCCTTTGTGTTTGCCCTCATGTGTCTGATTGTCTGATTGTGTTCACCTGTTGCCCTTGTGTTTCTGCCTCCCCTGCCCAGCTGTGTCTTGTCCTGTGATTAGC
>NW_011337913.1:0-19527 GCF_000735185.1 Notothenia coriiceps
GGAACAGAGCTGGTAGAGAACATCTGCTCCTGTGACACAGTGAGTAAATCAGTGTGAGTGGATGGTGCAGGCTAACACACGGAGTTTCTCTGTACGTGGGGTCGGCAGCCAGATTATAAAAAATGGTACGGACTAGGCTTGGCAACTGGGACAGCATCTATTTGCCCTCTAGGTAGCATAGGGCTTTTAAAGAATGTTTTTTTGTGCCATTGAGGACAGGCACAGGAAAATATAACATTATGCTAGGAATGGCATGTGTTTCCTACCAGAGCGAAGGCCCATCATAAATAAAACAGAAATAAATATAAAAAACAAGACAGTGCAGCCTGGCAGTCATCAGTTATCTTTGAAGGTTTAATGGAATGTAGCTGGCTGGGAGAGAAAAGAGACGGAACAAAAAGGAGAAGGATAATAAGAAAGAAGAGGCAATAAATGAGGAGAGCACAAACAGCATAAAGGCCCTGGAAATAACAAAAAGACAAGAAAACGCCAAGGATACATTTGCTAATAAGATCAACATCAACAACAAAACAAGCTCTTTCACAATAATATGGTTACGTACAGAGAAACTCCGTGTGTTAGCCTGCACCATCCACTCACACTGATTTACTCACTGTGTCACAGGAGCAGATGTTCTCTACCAGCTCTGTTCCTCTGTCACTCTCTCTGGCACCCACCACCTTTTCTGTGTTTTTTCTTTTTTGGGCAAAAGCAATATTCCCCGCTCCCCTTCACACCTTGCTTTTATGAAAAAGTAACAATCATGAAATTGAAAAAGCCACAGCTGACTTTCAGGGCCATTTCTCATGTGATGCATTTCAATTGGGTTTTTAAGATAGATTGCGTGGGGTCACAGCGTGCTCTAAACATATCGCTAACCCAGATTGTACAGCCCAGCCCCGCGTCTCGGTCTGTTCTGTGTTCTGTGGCAGTGAGGGGATGAAAGGCGGTGCGTGTTGCATCAGTGGCTGGCAATGCTGCATCGCATGACCTTCTTTGATGGACGCCCTTTCTCCAGCTGCGTGAGGGGACGGGGAATTCAAAAGCCCATAGCGGCTCAGATCGAGAGAGATTGCATCATCCCTTCTTCTTGATGTGCTCTCTCTCTCCTCTCAGCAAGGACGTGCACTCCATGCAGCGCATGCTGTTGTCTGTTTTCACACAAAGCCTTGCTTATGTCGCCTCAGATCTGTCAGTCCCTGGGGGGATCACAGGACTCGGTGCCCGGTCCCGCAGCTCTCTCTGCGGGTCGTGGCAGCGTCGCCAGGCCCAGAGAACTTCCTGTTTTACATTTTCCTCCTGAGGCAGCATAGCTCTCCCAGGAGACTCTTGAAGGTTGAGGAAAAGAAGAGACAGTTCTCAGAGGTTTCTGTCAGGACACATGTTTTTGAACCATTGTCTCATGTTTGGAATCAGAGGAAAGACTTACATGACATTTACTGTGGGCAGAGGTCTGCAGAGGATTCTTCTTTACTTTATAATCTGGCTTGGATTTGTAGCATTACAAATATTTCTAGAGATGGATTTTTTTTGCACAAATATGCAGAGAAGTTGGCACAGTGCGATTATGTAATGCGAACCGAGTACCATTTGAATATTTAGGAAGATGGGGAGATCATGACTTTTTTTGATAATTTGTCATTTCCTGTCCTTATTTATAAAATTATAATCATCTTAGTCCAAATATTGAGTAAAAAAAATTGTCTGAAAGTCAGCAAGTGAACTATGTTTTATTTTGTTAAACTTTGCCCAAAGTTAAATAATGAACAAGTGCTTTGGTGTTGAAAATATTCAAACAAATCTTGCTGTGAGCAATGTGAAAAACCATTTAAGGCTACATACAGAAATGATTTGAAATGGTCTATTATGCTGGCCAAGGGTGTTTTTACAAAATAAATAAATGTTTATATCAAATTGTCATATAAACCTTGATGCCCCGGGTGGAAATGGCATGATGAAGAGCACTGTTAGGCTGAGTTTGAGCACAATACAGAAGGCTGTCTTGGATATCGTGTTGAGTCTCGACACAGTTGTCTTCACACATTCTACGCACAATATTTTGAACGTTTGCCTAATAGACACTCATTTAAATGTCAGTTGTGGTAATGAAACAGCTCCAGGCTTTCAACCTCATTGCCCAAATTGGCCTGCATGTTTTCATTTATTTACTACATGAATTATTACATCCATTGGGATTGTCATTTCCTACATTTTGTTAATTTACGCACACTTGATGTAGGCATTTACAATGACTTGGCCGATATCTTGGCCTGGACATGCAGTTTGTAAGACCCTGAAGGGTCGGGGCCACAGGGTGTACCTCCAGTGACTGAGCTCCCCCATATCAGCTGCTGTCTGGCCTTTGCTAACCTGTTGTTGGAGGGAGGGAGTGAGACAGCAGAGTGAAATGAAGTCAGGCCGTGTGCATCCCTCTCCGTTCCTGAAGCCACTCACTGTTCGGGCAACTACCGCCTCACAGGAATTCATTTATATGTAAAACTCTACAGGCCCAGACTACAGCACTGACAAACACTATAAGCTTCCTCGCAGTCTCGCAGGTTTTATGTAATTGACCAGTGTATTGAAAACTTTGAGCTTGGCAACATAAGAGACAGTGTGATGTGATCGGAGTTAACAAGGCAGCACTGTGCTCCCCTTTGGGTTCGCTTGTCATGCTAGCTTAATTAGCTTTAAAGCAAGATTTTCAGTTTGTGACTTTCACAATAATCCGTACACAACATGAGAGCCCTGACAAAACTAAAACTTGTTTACACACATGTGGTAACCGTGACTGAGGTTACCACATGTAAAGCTAGTCACTGACAACGCCGCCTCCTGCCACCTGGACCCTAAATGTAAGTGTATGTCGTGGACCGATTTTAAAGCTTCCCTTAATAGGTTTAATTATGACAGAGGCATGAAATCCAAAAATATAACGCAGCTTTATTTAAGTGTTGTAAACAGTTTAAAAAGTCAATTCATGTAAAGTGTTAAAAAGGCAGATATAATTCAACATGTATACAAGTTACCCTCCTCAGTTGGGCAGGCCTGGTGCGCTGGGTTGCAGCCACGCACCAAAACAACGAAAGCATGCAATATTCAAACCACAATCTCTATAAAATAATAACAGTGAGACATTTAGCATACAGAAAAGAAAGTTGCACACCATGCAGTCCCTACATTGAAGGCAGGCAGCTTTCCACCCGGGCTCAGGCCTACGCCGCCAAGGAAGAGGAGCACAACCTAAGACACAAACAATAAAATGATTATATTGCCATAAACTGCACATGAAGAAAAGGAACAAGAAAATACAAGAAAACACTAAAGGACAGTGGCTGGTCTGGTCCTTTTGAAAAGACCAGCCTCATTTACCAACTAGGGGTGCAAGAACTAATCGACTTAATCGATTAAAATCGATTACCAAATTAGTTGCCAACTAATTCAGTCGTCGATTCGTTGGTGACGTGATAACGTGTGTTTTCTGCGCCGTTAAGCTCCAACGTTATTGGTCTTTTTATCGGTACTGGAGACATTTAAAAAATATATGTCATGTATTATTGCTATATAAACATTATATCGCAGTCTTAGTGTCGCCATCTCGTTTCTAATAAGCAAAAAGAACAAAAAAATGCGTCTATGGTTTATTTTCGATCAGACGAGATCTCTCTCTCCCATCTGTGTGCGAGGGGGCGGGCGAGTGTTGGGACTAACGAGTTACAAACGCGTTACTGTAACACAACTACTTTTTGCAGTAACTAATAGCGTTACTAGTTACCTATTCCCATTAAGTAACGCCGTTATAGTTGCTGTGAGTTAAATGGGTGCGTTACTGCGTTACATTATGTGATGGAACTGAACCGAATCTCCCTGCGGATGTAACTGACAGGTGAATACAGTGAGGTCCTCTCACAGCACCATGGAAAAAAGAAAGTAACCAGAGAGGAGTGATGATTGGTTAACGCGGGGTAACTTTTCAGGGTAAGCCAATCAGAGACAGAGTTGGGCGGGTCTTGCCTTATGACACACACACACACACACGAACACTTGCTAATGCTAACACACACACACACGGCAACGCTCACCACCAGCACACACACACACCATTGTGTGTGTGTGTGCTGGTGGTGAGCGTTGCCGTGTGTGTGTGTGTTAGCATTAGCAAGTGTTCGTGTGTGTGTGTGTGTGTCATAAGGCAAGACCCGCCCNGGGGCTGTGGGTCAGTGGGCATCTGAACCCCCCCCCCCCGGGCGTAATGCGCTTACGTGTCGCGTGACGCGCATTGGGCCCATAAGGGCTGGAGGACTCTTTTCCCCTGCTTTAGGGCAGGGGGGGGAGTCCTCCACGTCATAGCACACCTCCACAGGGTAAGCGCGTCAGTGTGCTCGGTCAGCCGCAGCCCCAATTTTTTCTCCACGGTTACGACCGAAGGAGAGGTGAGTGAGGCGCAACGGCTGCTAACCAGAAAGCCGGTCAGAGACAGTGAGATGGAACAGTGTTGTTGTGGGACGACAGCGCGTGTATACATCTGGGCTGTGAGAGATATAACGAGGGGTTACGTATGGTAACCCTTGTTATATAAATACAGGCGGAGCCCTCTACTCGGGGGCACTGTCTGTCCTATGCTGCTTGCTGAAGAGAAGTGTAGGATGACAGTCAGGAGGCGAGGCCTCCTTTTATGCGGTGAGATGCACACGCGTTCAGGTGGGCCCGCCCCGGGGCCGGCTACGTCTAGAAAGTCTCAGTGGATGAATGCTTGCATGATAGGATCAAGGGGAGTACCCATAGAGTCCAGTAGAGGCCTCCACCTGTGTTTATATAACAAGGGTTACCATACGTAACCCCTCGTTTTCTACTTTCCTCCACAACTGTTTTCATGGTTTGGGCCATTAGGTTCAAAGGGAAATCTTATTGCTGCGTTCAAAGGACCAGTTACTCCCCTTTCCTTGACCAGGACATAGCCAGCTCCATTAATCAAATGCTTTTCCCAGTTGAGTTGGGAAACACGTGGCTGTCCTTTGGGATGAACTGGAAGGCTGAATGAAAGCCAGGCCTTATCAGCCAGCACCAGTGTTGGACCACTCTAATGCTCAATTCCCTGCAGCCATGTTTTGAAATCTGGGGAAATATGAAACTATGTAGAATAAAAGCTGTCATATCAGCAGAATAATGAACACTCGGCACTTCGGTATGGCTCCATATATGGCTGCTAGATAAAGTTAGAGTTTTTATTTAAATAAGATAGGTGGATGAAGAGACAAATACTGTCAATTCTCTAAAAGTGCTCGTACTGAAACCTGATGATTTGCAAATACAAGGATTCCCAGTCAAATCGCATCACACTGTTTCACCATTACTTCCTTTTTTTCTTTCTCTGAAACAGACTGACTCCAACTTGGTCTCATTATTCAATAGGCCCAAGACGTAATTCTAAAGAGTATAACAGACATAAAGTCCACATTTAGCCGGTAGTCTGCTGGGCCAAGAAAAATACAGGGTGCATGGATTATTTATATATAAATAACAAATACGTTGTGTTATTCAAGTACATTCTACAACTAGCAATTCTACAGCTTGTGCATTTTCCACTACAATAGCTGTATCTTACGCCTGAGCAATTATTGGGCACAGTTTAACCAAAACAATATAAACTCCATGTCCCTCAAAGTGATCCGTTTCTGTCGTAACTCTATCTCCAGAACTCAGCTCTGTTCAGTGCTGGTCACAGAACCAGCCCCGGCGCACGCTAAAGAGGAAGGACTTGTTTCATAGGCTTTTCTGGATAAATGTTTTATCAAAAATGAAACAGTCTTCAATCACTTTGATGCACTGCTCATTAATCCAGCCACAGGAAGACGTTTATGGGGCTCAGGTCTTCAGTGAGTCTGTCATGTTGCAGCGGGGGGGAGTCAGTACTTTTTGCTCATGTTTGTCTTTGGAATGTCTTTGAACTAAGTCTCCTTGTGGATCAATATCCCCCACTGGCTCAATAATAGCTCTGTAATATCTGAGAGCTCTGTCTTCCTGCTCTCACCTCTTTGTGATTCCTATGATCCACCTGGATATAAAGAAACCCTTATCAATGGCAGGAGGAAGGAAAGACTATAATTTGTAGCAATGGAGTGAAAGAGGAAGGTGAATAAATGTTGCACTGTGAGGAGTCGGGAGGGAGAGGAGGAGTATGCCTGTCTCCCTCTCGCTGATCAGCCTTAGGGGGGCTGTAACAGCCCTTTAGGTTCCTGGAGTTCAAAAGCCTGAGTGGGAGAGGTAGAGACACTTTCAAGCCTGGAAGCAATACATCTGAACAACACCAAACAACTGATTTATTTTCTGCTCAGAAAAACACTTTGGAGAGGGGAACCCCCCGTCGCTCCGAGGCAGGCAGGGTCGCTTTTCTACTTTATCATCTTCATATCTGAGGCCTGTCCTAGACCGGCTGCAACCTGGAATCAGAGCTGATGGGTGGTCCGAAGCCTTGGTTAAAAATACCTCCTGCTCCCTCCACCCTGAGAGAACTGGAACACATCGGGTCTCACGTCCAGAACAACATCCCAAAGTGATAGACAATCAAAATCACACACTGAAGGTTTTTGGTTTTATTCAATAAATCAGAAAACTAGAAAAGTATGTAAGTCAAACAATAATTACATTAGTTGGAGCTATATGTATGTTGGTGTTTGTCCACAAGATGCTTTTATTTTTGTATTTCTGCTGTTGTTTGTAGTGGTGAATGCTTGGTGAGATAAATCACCTCAGAATGTGTGTGAGTGTGCACCGAAGTGGGAAGTAACTAAGTACATTAACTCAAGTTTACTTTGAGTATTTCCATTTGATACTACTTTGTACTTTTACTCCACTAAAATGTAGAGTTAATCATGTACTTTTACTCCACTACATGTATTTAATACCTTTAGTTACTTTACAGATGTGGATGAATGATGTGAAATATAATCAAGTGTTAAATCAGACTTTAGTTCCACCTGGAGTAAATCCACAAGCTACCCTGCAGTATACAAAGTCATTCAAACTAGCTGCACCTTTACCAGCTTTGAGAACACCTTCATGATCAATCATTATAAAACATATCATATCTATTATTCTGAAATGGACCAATCTGCACAATGACTACTTTTACTGTCGCTACTTTCACTATATTTTGATGAGAATACTTTTCTACTTTTACTTGAGGAACATTTTGAATGCAGGACTTTTACTGTAACAGAGTATTCCTACACTCTGGGACTATTACTTTTACTGTCGCTACTTTCACTATATTTTGATGAGAATACTTACTTACCTGAGTAACATTTTGAATGCAGGACTTTTACTTAACAGAACTTAACGTAATAGAGTATTCCTACACTCTGGTACTTCTACTTTTACTCAAGCACAAGATCTGAGTAATTTTCCCACTCTGCCCGTGAATCACGTTTATCTCCCTCTGCTCTCATGTGTCAGGCCCGGACCAGAGCCAGGTGGGCTGCAGGGAGCTGAGGTCCACAAAGTACATCTCTGATGGCCAGTGTACCAGCGTCAACCCCATCAAGGAGCTGGTGTGTGCTGGGGAGTGTCTGCCAGCCCACCTGCTGCCCAACTGGATCGGCGGGGGGGCTGGGGTTTACACTGGGAGGCACTGGAGCCGCCGCGACGCCCAGGAGTGGCGCTGCGTCATCGACCGGACCAGAACCCAGCGGATCCGGCTGCAGTGCCAGGACGGCAGCTCCCGGACCTACAAGATCACCGTGGTAACCTCCTGCAAGTGCAAGCGCTACTCCAGAGAGCAGAATGACTCGGGACACAAGGACAGGTCCGTCCACAGAGGGAACGAGAGGAAACTTCAGAGGAAGGCTGGACCGCCTGAGGAGAAACCTGGGGGGCAGACCGAAAACGAACAGAGTTAGTTCATCAGGAAGTGTGAGGAGGAAGAGCAGGTGATCCTGAAGGAGCCATGTCTTCATGAGGATTGCAATGAGCTTATTCTTCCTGAGGTCCACACACACATACAAACAGTAACATACTTTAGCCACCTGAACACAACACCTCATCTTATTTAGTTAACAAACAAGACTGAAAGTGAAACAATAATGACCATCCTGCCACATCGTTAACCCACACACGAAACAATCAAACACTTTCTCAATAGTTATTACACACTTCTACTACACATAAAGTAGTAATTTGTGAAAAACAGAAGTAGTAGTTTCTGAAAACACTTTAAATTAAATATTTATCTATCCTGCGTCTACAGAAAAGTGAAATTCCAAGAATATAGGGTATTTAATTAAGTATTTAATCTATTATTGTGACAAATATTTTGAGATCTGTTAGCCTAGCTTAGCATAAATGCTGGAAGCAGGGTGACACCGCTAGCCCGGCCCCGTCCAAAGTACGACCACCTAGAAAGCTCAATGATTTGTATTGTGGTTTACTCTGTACACAAAAAGGAATGTTCAAATCAGTGTTTGGCTTTAGGGTGAACTATTTAGCTGGAACTGTTAACACTTTTGTCATCTGCCGTCACTTCTGTATGATGTCACTGTCCAGCTTCACTGTGATGGAAGACCTCAGAAAGCTGCACACAGTCCCCACAGCTGACTGTTCAGCACATATATGTCATTTCTGTATGTGTACAGATGAAACAAAAACAAGGTGTAAAGTAGTGAGTTTTACACCATTTTTCTCCCAATGAGTACAGAACCAGGCTCCCTGTTTCTTATTGTTTCCCCTGTTTATGCTAAGCTAGGCTATCTATGAACGGCATCTATTGGAATAATTTGCATGTCTAAATCTGACAGGGGTGAATCACGAACACATCTTGAGACATTATTTGTTCACTAAATGGTTAGAGCAGGCCTCTGTGCAAGTTAAGCTTTGCCTTACAGACAAAGAGCAGCTGTGCTCTGTTAGGCAGCCAGACAAACCTGCAAAATGCAAAACACTGATTAACCTGATCCCAAACACACTGACAATCATCCAGTGGGACTCTGGCAGGGGCAGGAATCATAACGCTGCTCATTTTACTGCAGAGAAGAATGGAGGAAAAGTTGACTTTGTGCCAATCTAAAATCCCATTAATCCACTAGAATTCCAAGAACATTTAAGATGGCCAGAAACCAGATTTGACATTTAATATTAGGATTATATAAACCCTGTACTTTACAATTGGTTTCCCTTTGATGTTATGGTAGCACACAAAACATGGTTGTTGTAACAGGAAACGTTTTTTGAAAGGAAAGCTAAACAACTCTTCCTCACCAGAGGGGCAGGCAGGTGTTGGTTTTTATACTCACTTTAAATGCATATTTCGAGTACTTCAGATAAAATTGTCTATATGGAAGTTTTACATTCAGTATCAACAGTTTGACAATAATCAACACCAGTTCCTCATAATGTTTTATAGAAAATGTAATCCAGGTGGCTTTATGATTACTTTGAAACAAAATGCTCTTCCAAATGAGTTATAGAAACATAAGTTACAGGAGACAGGTCTGAGTATTATTAATAGTCAGTTTTAAACAGTAAGTAGCTTCTCATCTATGCTTGATATGTGCATTTTGAACTGCTCTCAGAGTGCTGATCCGACTCGGTGTGTAACGCTTTATTCTGCCACTTATGGTATGTGTGTTTTCTGTAGAGCCTTTGTGTGAACAATAATATAAACTGTTATCTATTACATAATAAAAGCTCAACAGACTTAGGATGCAAAACATGTGAAACATAATGTTGCAATGGTTTATAAAAGTTTCAAATGTGAAGTTCGATGTATTAAATAGAATGATGCTTAGTTAGCGTGAGTGTTATGTACAATATGTGGGGAGATTTTATGGGTTTTTCAGAGTGGCATACAATTTATTTTTGTACCAGAACAGTCAAAGTTCTTTTTTTACATTTATAATAAAAACAACTATACTGTTTACAGCACTGTGTTTGTGTCATACTGCTGCCGGCATGCCACAGGCTCAGAGCCAACAGGAACTCTCTAACAACAGAGGCATTAGTGAGTGATGAGGCTCTTTTCATCAGACGCCACACTTTGTGTAACTGTGAAGGGGATACCTTCCCCTCCAGGCTACTGGGGCTTGTTCCAGCTGCCGCGACATGTTAACCCTCTTTATTGTTTCATATATCCGTTCATCTTTCCCCCTCTGAAAGCTGTGGGCTGAGGCAGCAGTGAATAGGATCACCTGCACTGGACCATAGCAGGATGTTTGACTTGTCTTACCTGCACAGGGGAAATAAGTGATGTCTCTTTGTCCATAATATCCTGTGGGTACAGAACAATGCAGAGTCGAGGAATGTTGACGAGACGGTGGGTGACACTTCTTACAACAAGATGTGTATAGTTGGTTGCAAAAAACGGTTTTTGGTTGCTTAACGTGAAAATAAATACATTTACCCAAATACTCTTGGCTTAAAGCTTTAATTCTGCTTGACTTCAAATATAATTATTGCATATAAATCCCGGAACAGGAGGGGATGTAATTAGTTAGTTTAAAATACAGCTCAAGCACTTCGTAAATCCTGATTAAAACAGTGACATTTGAAAAATTAAGATTTTTAGTGTAGACTTCCCAAACTCATCCCACTGACACTTAGCTAATTTGTCATTGCTATTGTAGCAAACAGTTGTTAAACATGTACACACACATGATCCACCTGATGAAGTCAAGTATTCACTCTCATTTTCATGAAATGGAAACATAAAAACATTGTTTCTTACAGCTTAATAATAACACTTTGTTTTGTTCAGGCTACTGGGATTCCGTAACTAGGATAAAAAAAAAGTAACTAATCCCTTACAGTGACAAAAAATCAGATTAGTTTTACATTTCTGACAATTGGGGATTACTGACAGAATTACAATATTAGTAAAAAAAACTAACAAGAGCATACAGTGTTTGTTGTAAAGGATCAGAAGTTGTCTCTTCTCTGTAAGCTGTACTGTTCTTTAGGCTAATACTGTAAGTCTGAATCTATAATGCCTACACATAAAGTACAAAAACAAAATAGCAGATATGTACACCATGGTAAAAAGACGCAGCAGTAGTTATATATAGTATATTGCGCAAAGTTTGATATTGATAGTGTGACAGTGTTATTGCACATCAGAACAGTTGAACTGTCACTGTTCAACTACAAACTTGGGGACATAAACACTGTCATATTAATCAATACATTTGTATAATGCTTCATTTTGTAGTAAAAGTATTTGATTGAGATTAAAATGCATTATAGTTTGTACTTCTTGCAGATAAACACAGCAGCACAGGCCCCAAAAACTGTACACCACCAAAACGCCACAATATCACCAGTCATTTTGCAGGTCATGTTTAAGATTAAGATCAACTTTTATTAATACTGATGGGAAAATTCAGTTCTTCACTCCAGTGTTATTTTAGAATAACACACATAGGGACAAACACTCACAAACAGGACCTATAGACAGTGAAGAGGTGTCAGAGAGAAAAGGCTGCCAGTGTTCCGTCGCCGGAGAGCTGGTGATTCGGTGCCTTGCTCAATGACAGCTTGGCAGTTCACAGGAGGCTACCAGTCCACAATCTTTTTTGGTCCAATCGGGACTTGTCTTTGGAATCGAAGGGTTGCTGGTTCAAGTCCCGATTGGACCTAAAAACATTGTGGACTGAGCTACTAACAATGCACCGTGTCCAGAAACCCAACTTTAATCAGAAGCCTTTCTGGGTCCGTTTTTGGTGAATTCAGCAACTTTTGCACAATCTGCAGTATTTTGTTAAAAGATTCTTAAACAAAATGATTGGAATTCACTACTGCTCTTACAAAGTGATGGATAAAACATAATGCTCTCAAATATGACTATTGTTCTATTAGGGCAGCGGTCGGGAACCTATGGCTCGCGAGCCATATATGGCTCTTCCGGTGACGGCATATGGCTCCCAGACAATTTTGAGTTTTAAAAAAAAATATATATATATCAGTTTGGAACTGATTTTAAAATACTTGTGATATTTCTTAATAATACTGTGTAATTTTAAAGTAAACAGAAATTAGTTTTGAAGATAAAATTTCACGGGTCACGGAACCAATGGCTCGCGATCATGTCCGGGTCATTGTAAAGGTGAAGAAATCAATTTTATCAGATAGCCAACTAGTTTATCCGCTTCAACCCTTGTAACGGAAAAGATGGCGAAAAGAAAAAAAGACGATGATTACCGTGCATTCCAGGCTGCGTGGAGGAATCAACCACTTGACTCATTCAAATGTCTTCTGGGGATTTCTCTGACATCCAGTGCTCTTATTTGAATCTCTTTCACTCGCATTTGTGGAGAGAGCAGGATCTGCGGTATGTCTAATATGCAATGATAAAATTGCATCGATGAAACGGTCAAATATAAAGCGGCACTTCGATACGCACGTCGCACCATGCTTCATTTGCATCGAAATATCCAGCGGGGGACAGCAGGAAAAGGGCATGCGAGGAGCTACAGCGGAGAGTGCAGACGAGTCAGCAGCAACTACTTGTGTGGACCAAGCAAGGTGACGGGAATTCCGCTAGCTTTGCGGGTGCTTTGGCAATAGTAAGGAATGGAAAGCCATTCACAGATGGCGAGTACGCCAAAACATTCATGCTTGATGTGGCCAATGAACTGTTTGATGACTTCCCAAATAAAGACAAGATAATCAAACGAATAAAAGACATGCCCCTGTCAGCAAGAACTGTGCACGATCGTAGCATCATTATGGCAAATCAAGTCGAGGAAACACAAATTAAGGACATAACGCGCGAAATACTTTTCTTCTCGCCTTAGATGAGTTCAAACAGGCCAGGTATTGCTTGCAGGCGACACACTGCGTGAGAACAGCATTTGGCTGTTTGGGCCAATGGAAGGACAACAAAGGCAGGGATCGGAGGATTTATTCATCGTCTTTTTTTGGAGTTTGCCTGAAAGAAAAAATAGACTCGATGGATAAACTATATTTCTGCTCTGTTGAGCTGGATAGCGCTTCTCCGCTGACATGAAAAGGAGAGGCCATTCCTAAGCTGTCATTGCGTCCTGCACCAGGCAGCGTGCTTTTGCGGCTCAGTACGTGGTGGCCCAGGAGCTTGGTGGAGCGTGATGTCGCTTGGCTTCATTCGAGTGGTCAACTTTATTTTGCTTGCCCCCGAGCTTTAATAGGGATCGCCGAGTTTAAAGCCTTCTGTTAGGAAGAAGTTGGCAATTCATGTATTCCCTGGTCTGCTTTTTACACAGCCAACATGTGGTTTGGTTGTCAAGGGGGGAAGGTGGCTCCAGCCGTTTTGCCAGCCTTGCCCTGAGTGAAATCCCGCGCTTTTTCTTGAACATTGAAAGGCGTCCAACATCATGACGAGACACACTGACTGGCCTCCTGCACGTTTTCACTTTAAGTCTCGTGGACATGAACTGGCCTCCTGAACAGACTCAATGGTGAAAATTGCAAGGCTATTGGGAAATACAATCTTCATCCCCGTTCAAACCAAGCAGTGCTTTGCATTTTTGAAAGCGAAGCTGGGAAGTCGTTTCTCAGGGCGACATTGAAAAAGCTCCTCTTCTGCCCACTTTGAAAGACCTGCAACCAATTTTAGAGATGCATGCTTAGCAGTTACTCCACTCAACAATCTGCGATATCCAGCAGCTTCTGCGCTGCATTAGGTCCCGAATCTCCTTGCCGAGTGCAAGCGACGTCTGTTGAAATTTTCGGTGGGTGCGCGCCACTGGGTCTTTTCAAGTTCATCCACTCATCCCATGAGGTGCTGCAGTGCGGACAAAATCGACGCTGACATGCATCCGGTGTCTCGTATCGGAGACTTTGAGCTGGAAGTGCTGACCTGAAGGCCCATCAGACATGTGCGGATGAGTAAGTTCAAGCTCATAATGGGGAGGGGTTGGAAAGCTCTTGCCGCACGGACAGCGGGAGCAGAGCTGGGAGGGGAACACAACGTGCGCAGAAATGAAAAAATTCTTCAACCTTGAAGACCAGATGCATTCTTAAAACTTGGAACGAGCGTTCCTGCTGACATTATCCAACACAATGCAGCTGGCTGCAGATATTGCTGCCTAGGTTGACCATGTTTGGCTCTACATTATGGAGTGGGAGCAGTCATTTCTCGCATATGAGGGAACATAAGCCAACGCCTACCGGCTTCACGTTTACACTGAATGGAAGCCTTCAACGGCCTGCATGAAGCCTCAACCTCACCACGTATGAACAGACTACAAGGCCATCAGCCAAAACCATGCAGCACAGAAGTCGCATTAAAAGTAAGACATATTTTGAATGGTTGATTATAACGTTAAAAAATACTATATGGCTCTCACATGAATGTTATTTTAGAAGATATTTGGCTTTTATGGCCTCTCCCAGTCAAAAAGGTTCCTGACCCTCTGGCATGTAGAGGAATACAAACTCTCAACTTTTATCTTGGTAGAGGCGATGTTCACGCGGTCCAATTTGAACTTTTAGGTTCTTAATCGGTTGGCCTTCAATTTGCAACAAAAAGTAAATCGCATCTATTTAATCACTCTATCAGATGTCGGACCTGCTCCTGATGAAGGCTTTGATGCGCGTCAGCTTGGCTGGTCAAAAAGACGAGAGAGACTAAATGAAAGCGGGAAGGGTGGGACGTGTATTCTTTTTATGATGTTATTGAGCCAGCAATCACACAAAATAGAACGATTTGAAAAGGGCATATGTCGAGCCCCCTCTTTGTTCAGCAGTGAGGAGATACAATTTTAAATTATCATCATTTTGGAACTTTAAAAAGTATAATGCCACGTGCTTTTTCTTTTAATCGTTAACAGGATTATGGTTGCCTCAGTAAAAAATCTACACGTATCGTTAATCTAAAATAGACTAAAAATAAGGAGTTTTCTTTAAATTTGCTTATTAAGCATATATGCTAGGCAACAATGATCAACATTTAAAAGCGGGGGAAGAAAGTAAACTGAAATATTCTGCCCTCTGAATACCTCACATTTTTTAGCGACAATATGTAAACCTTAACTGCACTGATATGGGGAGGAAAAAAACACAATTTCAAGAAAGAAAATGTGAAATGTGGGAATTAAAATAAAAATGGTAGACAAATATTCGATGAAGTTATGATTGATCGTGTACACTACGCTGGCATTTTGGTAAAATCTTTTTTTCATTTACTCGGTTTATAAGCGCTACAGCCACCGAAGGATGTCAGAAAAGGTTTAGCATTGGAAACCGCAGCCTAAGCTTCAGTTTAAGGTTGGTTCACGGCCGGCCGTGCGTTGGGCTGGAGCTTGCCCGGCGGGCGCGGTGGGCTCTGAAACCTTTTGAAACAACAAACAATCACATGAATCTCCCCGTACCCCGACACACAAGCAATGCCGGTTTGATTGGGGCTTAGAGCTTGAACTGGCATAAAGTGATTTGAATTGGCCTGACTGCTTTCCGCCGAAGCCTTCAAGAGTGAACATTTGGCCGTCAACCTTTTGAAGCGAGGCAACGCGCAGCAAAGGCTGACTGTAGTAACGAACAACAATGTGCCAGGTTCGGCCAAAGCGTGACGTCACCCCATCGCAAGACGTGATGGCAGGACGCGTTGAAGGCTTCAGCGCACGCGCCGGTGTGGACGGCCGCTTAACACTATATCTGAGATTAAAATGCCCCCACTATAAATCATTCTTTTCATGGAGAGAAGAAAGTCATTTCAAATTGCACAATAGTAAGATTACAATCAAGTGTCTTTTATATGCACATTTTTTAAACGATTTTTGGCGGGGGGGGCGGGGCGCCTCTAGCTAAAGTGCTGTACATACAATAAAAACAGCTTTAAAACAAATACAAGCGCAGCATAAATTAAAAATCACACACAGGGATCGGCTCGTGGCTCCGCTCAGACTTAGGAAAGGCAGGAGAGAAGATGAGTTTTAAATCTTATACTGATTTAAAAAAACCCGTAGGGTCTGGCCGACCCTCACATGGAGGCCAGGAGTGCTTCCCAGAGCCTAGGCTGCCCTTCGGGTTTTGAGCCTGTCAGCAGCTGACGAGCCCGGACCTTAAGCTCTGCTTGGGGTGCTTAGCAAAGGGAGGAGTTCGGCTTATATAGGCCCGGAGGGCCAGCCCATTTAGGGCTTTTAAAACAACATAAAAGGGAGCTTGTAAAAATCAATTCTGAAGGCCGAATTGGCGAAGCCAGTGCAGGCTGAGCCAATACATTGCGGCATGATGTGGGGCCTGCTGTTTTATGGCCCAGTTGGAGGAAACGTGCAGCTGCGCGTTCTGCCACTAGCTGCAGGGTGTCTAATTAACGGCCTGCGTCAACCCCAGCATACAGAGCATTGCCAGTAATCCAGTCTCGAGGTAACAAAGGCGTTAGTAACCCTTTTCAGGCTTTTTGAAGATAAAACGACGTTCTGGTCTTGGCCAATAGTGCCGTATTTAAAAAAGTTAAGGTCTACGCGTGGCCTGGCCCTGCCTTATCAATTTAAAAGCGCTATGGAAGCGTCACTCCAAGGTTTCATGGACAGAGGGAAGGATGTTATTTATTGAGGGGAGCCCAGAATTTTCAAACGGGGGGCAGGCTGGGGCAGGTTGGGGTCCAAAAAAGGATGACCTCGGGTCTTGCTCTCGTTTGAGGTTTGGAGACATTTTGGCTCAGCCAGGATTTGATCTCTGCCTAAGCAGTCCTTTCAGCTGGCTGCTAGTGAGTTGACATTTTGAACTTGAGAGGCAGATAGATCGTGGTACATCATCGCGTAACAATGGAAGGGGATGCTTCTTGCTTTTGTGGATAATTGAACCTGAGGGCCAGTATGTACAGTAGAAAAAGGGATGGGGCCCCCGAATCGAGCCTTGGGGGCCGAACCCCCACAGGTAAGAGGGGGCTTTAGCTCAGAGGAGGAAGGCACCCGCCACTGAGAAGCCTGGCGGTTCTGTCAGGGTAGGACCTGAACCATGCAAGTGCAGAGCCTGTGAATCCTGCGGACTGTTTCAAGCCGCTGATAACAGGCATGCTATGGGGTCCACAGTGTCAAAGGCAGCCTGCAGCTGCTTAATTTTCGTTGGACTAAAACTATGGGGACGCAAAAGTATGTCGTCAACACATTTTTTTCCATGGCACGTAGAAACGCAGACGGAGACTGAGAAACGGCACCAACGAGGGAGAAAACAATAACTGGTAACGAAATCATGCCAATATCATTGGAAAGAAAAGTGACGAGACGAAAATGTAGTTACTTAATAAAAACTATGCCAAAATCTCTCTCTCTTTAGTCTACTTTCGTTGACGGATAAAAAAGAATCACTTTGTTAACATGCTGTTTTTACAGTCGAATATGCAGGACAAAGGGTCGCAGCTCGGTCCTATGTTCCACTGAATATTGCCTTATGAGATACATTGAAATGTGAAAGTTGAACAAAAAAGTTAATGTTGCTTGGTAAAATGTAAATCGTAACCTTTATTTGCTAAGAAAGTTCACTCGCACATAACTGATGTGTATGGGTGTTCCTGGTATGTTAGTCATGTCTTATGGCATGTACTGTATATCAGTGCTATTAGAGTCATTTTTTAATTACTTCTATGCTTTCTTTGTAAAGTTATGAAAAGGGTGTACCTTGGAATCCGTGCTGGGGGTTAGTTTCTCTGCCCTGTTAGGAGTCCAGATCTGTTCTCTCCTCCTCTGGATTCACCTTTAAGGCCCCAGCGGTTTCAAAGTGGCTGAGGCGCCGGGCCTCCCCTGCGGGGGCCCTGCAGAGCAGCCCTTCGACGTGGAGGCGCAGCCGTGAGACACAAAAGGAACGCAGCAAAGGAAAGACGAGCTAAAGTGACACCTTTGGGCGCCCACTTGTGGCTCTCTTTGTGCGAGGACCGGAGTTCCCACTGGCTAAAAAAGGCCTGGTAAAAGTGCTCATTCCCACTTCACCGTCCACCTACCTGTGTGAGAACTGCCATGGTTTTTCCGCATTGACTTTGATCAAAGCCAGAGTACCGGTCAAGGCTGCAGCCAGAAGATGGATCTGCCGTTTGATTCTCTGTGCATCAAGACGCAGAGCTCTTGCCTTCCCATAAGTGAGGGGTGGAGTCGCTAATAGGAGGGGAAATGTTGACGTTCAGTGTGGGTTACCGGGGAGACTATAAGGATTTATCCACCATGTTTGACAAGATTGGTGTGGTGTGTGAAAAAAAAGATTGTCTTGGAGGAACACGGCGTGCGGAATATTACGGGGCTAGTGCTGCAGCCGCTAGATGTGGGCCTGTCCTCTGTAAGAAGGTGTCGGCGACTGACATGCCCCAGGAAGACGGCTGTTCCACCAGGCTGTTCCAACTTTTAAAACTGTATTAACTTCCAGCGGTTAGTGATTGCAACATTGCATTGTAATTGGGTGTTGCTTAGCAGATTTAGACTCTAAACCTTTTGTTCTCCTGCCAGCAGACAAGGTGAATATCTCAGTGTCAAGTTTTAGCCTATCCATACGGGCGTTATTCATCTTAGGCACACATTCTCAAGAGGCCTTGAGGACGAGACAGGAGAAGGGGCGTGACTCTCCAACGGTTTATTACCTAGATAGTGACATCATCAATCATCGTGGTACAGCAGTAACCAATGAACACAGTTAGTAGTCGCAGCTACTACATTAGACAATGTGGTGCACGATAATGTATATAATTCTATACAATATACATATATCTATGTCATACTAATTCATCTCCCACTTCATTACTTATGTGCTTCTGTACATCTTGTTCAATTATAACAAAACAATGGCAATACATTGGGGTACACTCAAATGTGGAGTCTTCAAACACATTTTTTTATCACCAAAGCATAGCAACTCGCAAACTTTTTCAGTTTTATTTTGGACACAGGTTTAGTCGATGGACATCTGCTACCATGATCGTGGCCGTAGGGGCAGTAAATCAAAGACCATCTTTTCTTCCCTTCTCTTTACATACCCCTCAGGGTTGTTTTCCATGTTTAAATATCCCGATCCCATGGGAGCATGGAGATAACGCGTTTTTACATCCATTTGATGTAATGATCAATCCTCTTGGGCTGGCGCCTTCTGTCACTAGCACCCGTATGTAGTCAAGGTTAGCTGTTGGGGTGAAAAACGTTTCACCATAATTAGTTCCTCCCTGCTGACTATAGCCTTTTGCTACTAACTAGCCTTGATGTTTGTCGTTTCGTCAATGCTCCCCTTTTAATTGAGTAGACCCATTCTGACCTCTCCACTGCTTTCCTGCCTTCTGGCAAATTCAGTCAGGAGTAAACGTATGGTTGTCCTCAAGGGACTGATTTCCTCATTCCATCGCTTTACCCCATTTTCCAGTATTCATGTGGATGTCATGGCCTCTTAAAAGTCAGACTCACCACAATGCTTGTAGCAATAATCTAATGATGAGTGTACTGCGTCTGCCTCAGTCTCTCCCTTGAGCATAGTCTTTTAAGGTACCCGGGCTTTACGCTCCCTCCTTGGATATCTCACACTGTCTGACATGTGGTCACCCTAGAGTGCTCCTTCGCCATCATCCTCTCGTTGAAGACTGTGACCGTCAGT
>NW_011337914.1:0-2304 GCF_000735185.1 Notothenia coriiceps
AGAGCAGTGGTTCCCAACCTGGGGGGCGCGCTCCCCTTGGGGGGGCGCCAAAGATCACAGGGGGGGCGCCAGGCCTCAGATGATTTAAGGCCAAATATCATATTTAGATTATTATTTATTTATTTTTTATTTTTTTTTGCATATAATTGTAACGCAATACATGATTGTCACTAAAAGCCTTGTCTCTACATTACAATAATATAAAAAATAATTGATTAATTAATTTGAATAAAAATTCAAGTTAGTAGCTTTTAAAGGCATAAAAAGACAGAAATGTATAATTCTTTCTTTAATAGAAATGTTTCTTCTGCCCGTAAAGTTTCCAAACCAGGCTTGTCTAGATAGGCGCATTTTTAAAACATAGTCATCGTCCATGCCGGTTTCAGTTGGATTATTTGTCACAGTTGCTCCGATCAGATCGGTCTCCTCCATTTTGTAGATTATTTACAACTTTTGAATCCACATAAACACATCGGCAAAATCCGGCTCACTTTGAGCATGTGTTTTAAACAGTTTCATCCCTTTGTGAATTGGTTCCACTTGCGCCGTCCTTTCATTTCTTCATACAGCGGGAATCCAAATAAATGAATCCTGAGTCCAATAACCATCAAAGTCACTCCAATAGTGCTCCACTGCTGTAGAGGGTATAATATGGAGCTCTATCCTTTTTGTTTATTTACCTATAGAGCTTCATATTGCATTTTCTCGTTGTTCCTCTCCAAGCACTTACTCTCGCCCTCACAGCCAACTCCCCCTGTCCTCCCTCCATCTACCCCATCCTTCCCTCCCTCAGGTGCTCTTCAGTTTAAGAGCTCTCAACCCCTTTTCCTCTGCGGTCAACGGCTGAGCGAGACCTCTTCAAACGGACAGAGAGAAGGAAGAGCACTTGGCTGCAGCCTGTATCATTGTGCAGTTTGGCCCATACCTCCTCGTCCACTCAGCCTTTCTTTTGTAACACCTCAGCAGTCAGCAGCAACATAGACCTGGACAGCAATGACCCCTTGTGTGTATGTCTCCTTAAAGCAGAAGTGAATGCAGATTGTTTCTGAAAAGCCACGAGGCAGTTGCATACAAATAGCTGAGGTAAGAATGTAGAAATAAAGAGTGCACTCAAGGAATACTTTGTGTACCACTTGACTTTGTGTGATCGACCCAACAAGGGTGTTCAAACATAAAAGACCGATTGAGAAATATGAATGTATTAAAAGCATGTGTCTTCCATTAAGCTAGGAAGGGGCATAAGGTCAGTAGAGGAAAAAACACAACCTACTACTCATCTCTCAAGATATTTGTGTATGCATCGCTCACTGAGTAGTAACAATAACACACTCTGTGTTTGTTGGGTTCAAGAACAGAGGTTTCAAAGTGGAAAGGAAAGTACATTTGTGAGTGATTTTGAGTGATGTTGGTGCTCAGACATCTGTGATTTGATGTATGGTGAGCCATGGCTCTTTGGGCGAAGCTTGACTTTGTCCTTGGAAAGAGCAAAGAACACACTTTATCCCGGGGAGAGACATCTGCCAGTTGTATGTGTGTGTGTGTGTGTGTGTGTGTGTGTGTGTGTGTGTGTGTGTGTGTGTGTGTGTGTGTGTGTGTGTGTGTGTGTGTGTGTGTGTGTGTGTGTGTGTGTGTGTGTGTGTGTGTGTGTGTGTGTGTGTGTGTGTGTGTGCGTGTGTGTGCATGTGTTAATTTCTACAACTCAAATGCATTGCAATGACTTCCATGTTAAAAAAAGACTTTAAAAAGCTGAATATTTTTAAAAGTATAACATATTTTGAAAGTTTCCCATCATGTGCTGAAAAGGCTGAATAGTTTGATATTTGAATGGTTCCTGCAGCTGAAATTAGGCTGAAGGAGTTAAATAAAGATATCAAATGTAAGTAGTAGTGATTGAATGTTTACAAACACCTGTGTGTTTAAACCCAGAGATCAAAGGGTTCCATGGTGTCTGCTCTGATTGGATGATGACTCATGTGTGTGTGTGTGTGTGTGTGTGTGTGTGTGTGTGTGTGTGTGTGTGTGTGTGTGTGTGAGAGAGTGTGTGTGTGAGAGAGAGTGTGAGTGAGTGAGTGAGTGAGTGAGTGAGTGAGTGAGTGAGTGAGTGAGTGAGTGAGTGAGTGAGTGAGTGTGTGTGTGTGTGTGTGAGTGTGTGTGTGTGTGTGTGTGTGTGTGTGTGTGTGTGTGTGTGTGTGTGTGTGTGAGTGAGTGAGTGAGTGAGTGAGTGAGTGAGTGAGTGAGTGTGTGTGTGTGTGTGTGAGTGTGTGTGTGTGTGTGTGTGTGTGTGTGTGTGTGTGTGTGTGTGTG
>NW_011337916.1:0-4257 GCF_000735185.1 Notothenia coriiceps
CGTAAAGTTTATAAGTCTTTTTATTGGTGCCTGGCTTCGATTTTTAGGGCTAGGGTGGCATCTTTTGAAGATTAGAAATGAGCTTTTTTAAAGAGTAAATGTTGATTAGCTTTACAAGCCTCTTAAATTCAATTTCTGACAGTACATCGTATACACTGGTTCTTCAGAGTGTAATGAAAATAGGGAAGTATTTGGAGCCATAATATTATCCTTCACACATTCTTGCCCTTTCAAAGATGTGTGAAGACAACCCCAGAGAGAATACACGTGTTGACTAAAGCCCTTTGTTCAGTAACGCCACTCACCTCGTTTTTCCCCCCCGACCAGGAACCGTAGTGCTCCGTCTCCTCCACGATTTCATCACAGGCCTTCTGTGAGAAGACTGGGAACCAGAAGACATCTGGGCAAGGCTGCGACACACACACACACACACACACACACACACACACACACACACACACACACACACACACACACACACACACACACACACACACACACACACACACACACACACAATGAGACCACTGAGAGCTGCAGACTTGATTCACACCTTCACCTTGAGCTCGGCGGGCTGTAATTTAATCCCTGAATGTTAAAAACAGATGTCGGCGACATTATGTCATTCTTTCACTTTCTCTCAGTCTAACACAGATGCAAACGAATGAAAACAAACCTCCTCCATGACGTTCTCAGTGAAAATTCGAGAGTAGTTCGAGTGGATGTACTTCTCCTTCCAGTCCTGCAACGAGAACACTTTTTAGTTTGGACTTCTTTTGCTGACCTACATACCTCCGAGAGCTAATCCCCTCTCCCACAGGGCAGGACCCAGCGTGATAAAAACAGTAGTGAGTCACAGAGCCTTATCAGTCAGGAGTCTTATCACGCTGAAGTCATTACCTCACTATCGTCACACATCTCTAATCCTTCCATTATGGATAATAACCTTTACAGGTGGCGGCTGTTTACCTCAGCCATTCTGAACAATAATAGGTTTCTTTGTGTAACGAGAATAATGCGAGATCATAATGACTTACCGTGGGGTTTTCAAATATCTGCCACAAGTCATTGTTATAATGAGAAGTGTTATAATTGGCTGTGGAAATGAGCCTCCCAAAGTCGTGACGGTTTGTTATGTACATGAAGAGTCCCTGCAGCAGACGGGGGGGAAAAGTTCAGTCAGTTTCACACAAAGTTAAAATCTCTTTAATGTCTCACAGGCAGGATTTCTAACAGATACATGCACATCAACGCTCTGCAGGTAATAGCCGTATTATGCTAACTCATCAATGCTAAGCACTGGCATTAAAACTGACAAACCGTTACTCGTGGCAAACTACTCTAAAGCTTCATTTGCCCAAACATTAAGTATGATTTAAGTGTATTTTAACACACTGAAATCAAGTGGGTTGAACTTGGATAGAACCAAAAGAGGTAGATAAATAATCTAGGATTATTTATGGGTTTGGGTGGGAGGGGAACAGGACAGGGTCGGGCAGTGGGGTGAGACAGGGGAGAAGCTTGGGATGAAGCAAATCCAGGAATAATATTCCCTCTACAGTGAAGCACGCTGTGTTCGGGGGGGTTTAGACTCTATCAGACTAGGCTTTGAAGAGAATAGTACTTTTGTTTTCTTAGTGCATGTTTCCAATTTATGTACAAATTAAGCTGTGATTGGGGCCAGATGGTTCACACGAGTGAAAGGAAATGTGGTTTGAGCCTAGTCTGAGATCAGTCGGTGTGTTCAGGGAGCAGCTGGTTACATATGTTTCCTGTTGGTTTGGGGTAAAGCATCAGGACAGGGGACTCCAACCTTCTCTCTACTCCATCTACTCTTGGATGCCATTGAAAACACAGGATATAAACCAGGTTTTTAAACCTTTTTTAGCTTGGACAAATATCAGATTTTAGACCTAGACTAAAGCATATGTCAACATCAATTTCCAAGGAGCTGCTAGGCACCCTGTTTTCGTATGTAAGCATAAGCAGCAACCACATATTGCATTTGATATGTAACTGCCAAATCTGAAGTAATGCTAGTTTTCCTTCCAATGGAGAATACAGAAATTAAATTGTTCTACTGAATACCTACACTTTTACAGAATTGCCTGTAGACAGGGCCAATATATTCTCATTCGGTCACATTGCTTTTGCAAGAGTCTGCCTGAAATGAGCCACTGCTTGGAGTGGCTCTTAGTTGCTAACCCATTGGAAATGTATGTTTCAGAAAGCAGAATAATCAAAAACAAATGGAGAACCTTTGGGGGCCTGAGCATATGGAATGATTCCGGAGAAGGGGAGTCTTTTTCTCTGTGACTGGTCTAAAATAAAGGAGAAGCATTGGGTAAATAACAAAAATATCGTTGCAGAATAAGAGACAGGGTGACTCATGAAATATTTCACGTACATGCGCCTGACAAAAGAGCAAGGTTCCCTCTGAAGCTGATGTTTTGGTGGGTTAACATGGGAAACAGGCATGCTGGGAAAAAGACCAAGCGATCCAGATGTACACCAAGTTTGGATCAGACATGGTGGTTGTTTATAGCAGATGACATGTGAGTGATACGAAAACCCAGCTGGAGGATCAGTTTATAAGGGAAAAGAGACAAGACAATCTTTTTTAAGCATGGCTGTGTGTGGACACGAGCAAGAGAAAGTGAAGGATTCTGGGATAGAAGTGGAGAAGAGAACATGAATGCACCATAGAGCAACTGTAAACAGAGGTGGTTCATGCCTTGACTTTAGACAAAGACATTTCAAACCACTCATACTTGCCAGACTTGGGTTTCCGTTGAAGCGTTGACTTTGTCAGGGTAGCAATGCATCGTCTAGTATAAATACACCTCACAGTAGCTTTGCCTTTCATGCAGACATGTTCTTATAAACGCTACACCACTATAATATCTGATTCCGCAAATCCCTGAAGATGGAGGTTGAGTTTTCTTACCATTTCTCTGGAATTTCTACAAAGAGCCATATCTGGGTCTAGTTTCCCCAGCACAAAGTAGTTCCTCTCCTTCAGTTCATTCCTCAAGGTGCTGCCTTTGACGAGGTATACATGGGCCATGAAAGGAATGTTCCACAAACCCCTAGAAACACCAAGACAGAGAGAAGATGTGTTACATTGCTGTTCAAAGTGGCATTTGTTGTGCTTTTTGCTGAATCCCGAAGCTATTCATGACTGCAGGTGTATTAGAGGACTTGTTAGAGGACTATTTGGTAAAGTAAGGCAGGATATCAAGTGTTTTGAAATACCTTTTTAATCTTGTATCTGTTCGGTTAACATGAGCTGACTATTTGGGGGAAGTTTGGTTCGCCCTCAGTTAGAGATGTCCCGATCCGATCGCGCGATCGGGGATCGGAACCGATCACGTGATTTTCAAAAGATCGGAATCGGGAGAAAAAAATCGGGGATTGGGATTTAAAAATCTTTTTTTATTTTTTTTTAAATACTTTATTTTATTTTTTTAATTCAATGTTACAAAACAAAAATGACCATGTTCAAGTCTTGAAGTCATCCTGAGGCCTTAGTTTTGGTTTCAAATTACACAACATCATGTATGTGTTGCTTCTTTGGGGCTTGTTTTCATAGACCTGCTTATTTCTTTCTCTCAAATCTGGCAGAGTGGGCGCAGTGTCTAATTGTAGCAGTAAGCTAACGAGTACTGATTTATTTTGTTTTGATCCAATGCTGCACAACTGAACTGATCCAATGCTGCTGTGAAAGAAAGAAGCTATATCCATGTTGGATAGAATATCCAATTTAAATAAAAAAATAACCTTAAGGGACAACTTAAATGCTTTTTTTCCTCTTGATGCATTGCATAAAGATCGGATCGGGAAAAATCGGTATCGGCAAATTGTCAAAATCAAATGATCGGAATCGGATCGGGAGCAAAAAAAGGTGATCGGGACATCCCTACTAATCATAATTCAGATAGAACAAAGCACAAGATAAGGAATTGTGTGACTAACCCAATGCAAGGTTTATTAGAAAAATAACCATTAGTATTTGATTTAGGCATTGTTCCCAAGAGATAAAGCAAAAAACGATATATATGTTAACACTTTTCTCGTTGTTAATATTGACTATATTTATATGTGTTGACTTTACTTTAAAATAGCAGATCTCTGTGACCGGATATAGTTCGGCTTAGTGAACGTGTGTCTCTTCCTTGGAGGAGCAGCATCGGCCGGACTCCACTGCTCCTCCGTGCAGAGAGTCTGCAGCGGTGCGTGTCAGCGACGTGCAGTCTG
>NW_011337917.1:0-4118 GCF_000735185.1 Notothenia coriiceps
CGCTCTCTAGACCACATATCATCCAACAGTTTATCCGGTTTCCTTTGGACAATCAACAACTACACAGGATCAAAGCCAACTTCATGGCAACCCGGTGTGGTCGGTGCTATTGACGGGACGCACATAAAAATAATTGCGCCATCAAAAGATGAGGACGTGTTCGTCAATANTTGCCATGAAGTTGGCTTTGATCCTGTGTAGTTGTTGATTGTCCAAAGGAAACCGGATAAACTGTTGGATGATATGTGGTCTAGAGAGCGCGTTGATGGTTTGGTTTATGGCACGGCTGACTGATGGTTGCGATATTCCTAAATCGTCGGCATTGCACAGTTGCATTTTCCCTGTTGCTAAATATCGTAGTGTTGCCAAACATTTTATTTCCGGACTAATCGGGTTATTCCTGTTAGTCGGGGATGTTATTGCATCCCGCGCTAATTCCACAACAAGTTTGATACCCTCACGATTTAGCCTATATCTCTTGATCAATTCACAGTCTTCCATTGTCTCCAAAACATTTCGTCTCGCAGCCATTTTCAGATTCTTTGTGAATAGGTCTTACTGAGTTAGGAGTCCTCTCGAGGACTTTTAAGCTCTCCTAAACTTAGGTGCTACTTTTAGGCCTAAAATACTTTGTGAATTGCTCTTAGTGAATAAAATTAGGAGTCCTAAATTTAAGACTGACACGCCCATTATGTTTAGGAGTTTCTCCTAAATTCGCCAGTTAGGAGCTACTTTTAGCCCTAAGATCCTTTGTGAATACGGCCCCAGAATAGGAGTAATAAGAGCACTTCTACCAAGACAAGAAAAATATAGCTTTAATGTGAAATAAGCAATAAGGCCAAACGCCTCCTCTTTATGATCGAGTCGGATTCATCATTCAGTATATACACTCAGAGTAGATTTAGATTAGGTTTCTCTCATGTTTTCTCTTAAAGGTCACCTATTATGCAACATCCAATTTGTCATGTCTTTTATACAGAAACATCTGTCCCCTCTGAGAGATTCGGAAAGTTTCAGGAACAAATGATTCTCTCACTTTTTGTCCTGATCCATCTGTATACAAACTGAGCTGAAACATATGGCATGCTATCTGTTTGGTATTTCAGCCAAACACTTCAGAGACATGCT
This sequence comes from Notothenia coriiceps, assembly GCF_000735185.1. NCBI lineage: Eukaryota > Metazoa > Chordata > Actinopteri > Perciformes > Nototheniidae > Notothenia > Notothenia coriiceps. Next base: position 1,129 of record NW_011337917.1, read on the forward strand.
TTGTATATATCTGAGACCTATAATAAGAGTAAAATAGGGGACCTTTTAACAGTACAATTTAAGAGGAATAAGGCTCCATTAGTTTCCTGCTAACAGATATTCACTGCAACCATCTAAGTACCCTCTAAAAGGTTTCTCAGTATAGCCTAAAACAATGCATACCAAGTACTGTACTGGAATGATTAAAACAAAGTATCCTATCATACAGTAGCAGCACTTCTCATCTTTTTTAAATATAGGTTATTTGGCATCTTAATTTAGCTTAATAATGGGGGGTAGAGGGCCTACAAAGACGCTCCCACCACTGTTAAGCAAAGTGGCTAGTATTGAGGCTCTTTGCTCACCGCGAGGTTTGGCGCAGAGCCTTGGTTACCTCTCCTCCTCTCCTGCTAGCTTACGCCGCTTCATACAGCTGCTATCTGATTGGTTGCTCATTAGGGTCTAGTAGCTAATTGTTTTGGGTTTAGGCTTCAATGTTTTGGTTCAGTCTCACGGCTCTCATCGACTTTGTTACAGTCGCACAGAGCAGCCGTTTTAATTTTAAACAAAAGCTGTAGTTATTTCAACCATGTGTTCACTACCTGCATTTAGCAGCTATGAAGCCAGGTTCTTCCTTCAGGGAATGAACACCAAAACAGAGGCTACATCTTGGACCTAAACTCATGAGGTGGGCAAAAACAAGTCTTCAAAAAATGCTTTAAAATTCAAATGTGACTGTGTGTGCCACTATGTTAGTAATCGCAACTTTGTTAGGTGATAATAATATGGTAATTTTATATTTAATCAGAATACTTGATTTATCCTATGTGGAAATTGGGTTTTTATAACAGCTGCTCCATTTTAGAATAAAATACAAATAATATATTAATATAAACATAAAAAGTTAAATGTGCAATAAAAAGATAAATACAACATATTATATAAAAACAAAGAACCCGGAGTAAACGTTTGCATATTGTACAATAGAAAACAACAACAAACATGTAAACTTGTGTATATTACAACACATGCAGTGGTGTATTCGTGTCTCTCGAGACAGTGATGCTGAATTGCTCATTTAAGACGGCCCTTGCTCCATGTTTGCAGCTGGTTCTGCCTCACTGTTGAGATGCAAAACAACAGCTGCTTGCAATACTTGTATTATATAATTGGGAGATTAAAAAAATATCCTAACAAAATAATCCCATTATAAGACATTGTGAGTATGTCTCTGGTGTAATTTGGATACTTTCCTCAGGTTTTCTTCTTTTGTTTTTAATCATCTCCGGCCATTAGGGAACTCTTTGCTTATTGAGTAATATCAGCTCTCACAACAGAAACAGCTAATTGATGTCATTTCCAAACATCCCTTGATAAAGATGGAAAGTAATTGTTTTATTTGTTTCCCCCTTTTCTTCAGAGTGTTCAAGCGAGTTCTTCCTCTCCCTAACGGCAACTGGAACTCCATCGTGGACGACTGGTGCTGCCACCCAGACCCCTTCGCTAAGAAGCTGCTGCCCCGAGCCGAGGACTGTCTGCTGGGAGACACCTTCCTCCTCCTCGCCAGAGACAGCAGCTGTGAACACACCCTCACTGTGGAAGAGGCACCTGTTGACTCAGAGGATGGGCAAGATTCAAAGGTTTCCAAAAGTTCCAAATTCCTAGAAAAACACATTTTATTCAAGGTGTTTATTTGAGATGATTAGATAAGATATATTTAATCCCGCCTGATTGGACAAAAGGGTTTTGTTGGAGCAGCATGTCACAATCAAATCAGGGTTATTGCTTAGCAGGTTTTCCCATTCGAGGAATTTGCTTTGGTTTAAAATGGTGTAGTCATACATTAATGTGTTTTTAAGAGGGATTTAGTTCTAAAAAAGTTAGAAATCTAAATATAACTGTTTTAAAAACATCATAAAATATTATTTAAAAAATCTTTACAAGGCATTGCACATGAGTTAAAATAATGTAAAAATAAAGAGTATACATATCAATAGTAGAATAGAATACACAATATAAAATATACAGAAAAAGGTCAAAAACACATTACTTTACCTACTTACTACTAAAACAAAAAAGTAGTTATATATATATATATCAAGTACGTCTGGATAACAGAATTCTTAGCCACCATCCATCCATCCCTCTTCTCCCGCTTATCCGTGGTCGGGTCGCGGAGGTAGCAGTTCCAGCAGAGAGCCCCAAACTTTCTTTTGCCTGGCCACATCAACCAGCTCTGACTGGGGGATCCCAAGGCGCTCCCAGGCCAGCGAAGAGATATAATCCCTCCACCTGGTCCTAGGTCTACCGTCTCGGTCTCTTCCCAGCTGGACGTGCCTGGAACACCTCCCTAGGGAGGCGCCCAGGTGGCATCCTAACTAGGTGCCTGAACCACCTCAACTGGCTCCTTTCGACGCGAAGGAGGAGCGGTTCAACTCCGAGTCCCTCCCGGATGACCGAACTTCTCACCTTATCCCTAAGGGAGACACCAGCCACCCTGCGGAGAAAACCCATCTCGGCCGCTTGTACCCGCGATCTCGTTCTTTCGGTCATGACCCATCCTTCATGACCGTCATGAAGGATGGGTCATGACCGAAAGAACGAGATCGCGGGTACAAGCGGCCGAGATGGGTTTTCTCCGCAGGGTGGCTGGTGTCTCCCTTAGGGATANGACGAAATGTTTTGGAGACAATGGAAGACTGTGAATTGATCAAGAGATATAGGCTAAATCGTGAGGGTATCAAACTTGTTGTGGAATTAGTGCGGGATGCAATAACATCCCCGACTAACAGGAATAACCCGATTAGTCCGGAAATAAAATGTTTGGCAACACTACGATATTTAGCAACAGGGAAAATGCAACTGTGCAATGCCGACGATTTAGGAATATCGCAACCATCAGTCAGCCGTGCCATAAACCAAACCATCAACGCGCTCTCTAGACCACATATCATCCAACAGTTTATCCGGTTTCCTTTGGACAATCAACAACTACACAGGATCAAAGCCAA
>NW_011337917.1:4298-6284 GCF_000735185.1 Notothenia coriiceps
ATTCCACAACAAGTTTGATACCCTCACGATTTAGCCTATATCTCTTGATCAATTCACAGTCTTCCATTGTCTCCAAAACATTTCGTCTCGCAGCCATTTTCAGATTCTTTGTGAATAGGTCTTACTGAGTTAGGAGTCCTCTCGAGGACTTTTAAGCTCTCCTAAACTTAGGTGCTACTTTTAGGCCTAAAATACTTTGTGAATTGCTCTTAGTGAATAAAATTAGGAGTCCTAAATTTAAGACTGACACGCCCATTATGTTTAGGAGTTTCTCCTAAATTCGCCAGTTAGGAGCTACTTTTAGCCCTAAGATCCTTTGTGAATACGGCCCCAGAGTGTCGTTATGTGTGTGTGTTCTGTTAGAGGGATGTCACAATGTGTGGTTATGTCGCTCGTAAGATTGTGTGTTGATTATGGTATGTGTTGGTGATGTGTGTGTGTGTGTGTGTACCTAAGCAGCACAGATAACGAACCGTATAGCCTCTCGTGTAGTGTGGTGTCGTGTCTAGTTAATTTTCTCTGTGTCTGTGTGTTAGTTGTTGTGACCACCTTTTCGGCCCCTCTGTCGAGTTATGCTCTCTCCCTCGTTGTGTGTCATGGTGTCTATCTTCGGCGTATCACTTTGTAGCTATATCTTGTCTCAGTGTCGAAATATGTAGTATATGTGAAGTCGTTAACAAAAAAGTGGTCTGCTTCTAAGACTTTTGTATTAAAAATCTGTTGTAGTGTCCGTACGCTCTGGGTAGTGCGAGCGTAACATATGGCTGTGCGCTTGGCTAAGAACAGCAGGTTACTGGCAGTAGAAATGTACTGGTTACAGATACCATCTTGTCTTTGCTGTCTCTTCGATAACGTGTATGTGTGTGTTGTGTCACAGCGTTGTTTTCCCACGCATTCTTCGTCATAAGTGTCACTGTGTGTGTGTGTGTGTGTCGAGGAGGGGGCTGAGGGTAACAAGAGTAGCTGTTGATTGTATATATGTGTGTCGTCTTATAAGTGAGGAACTTGAAGAAGTGAACCACCCTATGTGCCGTATTTGTAAGTGTATATGTGTGTCGACTACATGTGTAAGTAGCTTTGTGTCGACTTGTGTGTGTAGGAGTCCTAGTCCGCACGACTAGGACGGAGGGTGGCGAAGTGTGAGCCACGCTTGGCTAGGGTCACTCACGACTTCCAGCGTCTGGCTACTTTCGGTAGTCTTGGTGTAGTTAGAACGTTTTTTCGTCACCCTGTAGGAATACCCAAAGGAGGCGTCCCACGACCACAGAGGGAATCCCTATTTCCACTCTTACCAGTAGGGAATCCCTATTCCACTCTTCAAGCCAGTAGGCCCTCCCTGAGCCTCAACTTGGCGAGGAGGAAGCGCAGCTTTCCTCGGTCAACTCCACCAAGTCCGTGGATCAATCCTACGGTGGACCCGCGGAGGGATCCCTCCACAAGGTCCGTGCAGGTCGACCCTTCTCTGGCTCTCCATCTGGATCCTGGTCCACCTCCCTAATATAGAGAAGCGACCGGACCCTCGCGGAACCCTAGGGGGTCAGTCTCGACCAACTACACCGGTCCGTTTTCTTTCAAACCCCGAGAGACGACCTTGACGATGGAGGCGCTGGGCTGGTGCCTATTCGCCCTTCTTCTACCTACCTACCTACGCTACCTACTGTGTCCATCGCGTTAGGCATCTTATATCATCTAAATGTAATCTTGTATGAAGTAGTCGGTCTAATCCACCATAAACATGAGAACATTCCATTTATGTATAGCAGACGCTACGTCGTAAGCTTTTTTAATTTATTACACAGATGGCTTATGAAGATGGGGACAACTTATGTAAATCACAGGGAAAGACATCTTTTAGTTTACCGAACAAGATGAGTCACACTAACTGTCTTCTATGTTAGTCTCCCCGTCTCAACACACGTGGTGCTTACCCATCGCCTGTTCCTAGATGTTCTTACCCATATCAAGGAACACCTCAGTCGTCGTACA
>NW_011337917.1:7110-7450 GCF_000735185.1 Notothenia coriiceps
TCCATCTTCTCCCGCTTATCCGTGGTCGGGTCGCGGAGGTAGCAGTTCCAGCAGAGAGCCCCAAACTTTCTTTTGCCTGGCCACATCAACCAGCTCTGACTGGGGGATCCCAAGGCGCTCCCAGGCCAGCGAAGAGATATAATCCCTCCACCTGGTCCTAGGTCTACCTCTCGGTCTCTTCCCAGCTGGACGTGCCTGGAACACCTCCCTAGGGAGGCGCCCAGGTGGCATCCTAACTAGGTGCCTGAACCACCTCAACTGGCTCCTTTCGACGCGAAGGAGGAGCGGTTCAACTCCGAGTCCCTCCCGGATGACCGAACTTCTCACCTTATCCCTAAGG
>NW_011337918.1:0-4526 GCF_000735185.1 Notothenia coriiceps
GCGGCCTCCCCTCCGCGTTAATCCGCCCGTTACCCTAATTCGTGGCGTTACCCAAATTGCACGCGTTCCTTGCGCTCATTTCTTCTTCTTAATTCCCTCCCTCTCTCCCCTCGCACCCCTTCACACTGGAATATTCCTTCCGCTGGGATTACACCTGGTGCAACATTTTTTACTTCGCCACCTTACTTACCTGTAATCTGCGTTTTTCCATTTTCCTTGTCTTGTCCTATTCCTATTTTAACTTTACTATGTACTATTTTATTACCTGTACTTCTCTTTTTTTTATAATTGCTCATGTGCTAGCGCTTCTGCAATGTTTTTTAGTGTTTGTTGATGTTATGTACCTGCCTCAGCTGGCATGCGCTCTTAGCTGGCATCTGCGCTCGTCTCTTCTCTTTTCTGCCTCCTTGCTACATCACTACTAAATCACTATTCCAACGCACCACATATTCTATTTAATACTTTCTTTTTCCCCTAATAGTCTTATTCTCTCCTTCGCAGCATTTTCTGTCCTTCTGACGTACACACGAAACGCGTTGCCTGTAATTGTTACGTCATACCACCCCTCAGTAAGCCCTGTTATGCTCGGGGAGAAGCTGCTCCACCTATGACTCATCCAACCCCCATTTAAATTCTGTCCGATCCACTGAGTTTGTTTCTGAATGTTTTTCTACTGCCTGCCCTGTGTTTGTCCGTTGCTGAAGATGTGTCTATCCTGTGTTTTCGGCCATTTGTGGATTTCCTATTTGCATCGTTTTTGGCGCTGCGTGTGTTCTGGGGTCTTGTAGCCTTGTTTGCACTGTCCGTCAGCCCTTATCTTTCCCCTCTGGCATGCTCGTCTCAACAGTGCTCTGCGCGCATCATGACGATCCTTCTTGTCTCTTCTGACGTTGTGGTTCCGGGCTCGCGTAGACGACAGCCGTTTAAGCAGGCTGTTAAAAGTAGCGCATGAAGTAGGCTCGGCCGTGAACAGCTCGGTCTCGGCTTTCGGCCCAAAACGGGAGTCAACGCACCGGCTAATCGCTGCACATTGAGCGGCGGCCCAGGCAAACGGCGAAGAGCACCGAACACTACGAACAATCGTGAGGAAGTTGGCGTAAGTCGTGCGGTTTTGCTCTTCAGTCGCGTGTCCGGCTTCACTTCCGCCTCACCTGGTGCGAGGATCCAGATGCGCAGGTAGACAGAAGCTCCGCTGCTATATGGGCAGCATGAAGTGCACCAACCACAACGTAATGGTTGTAAAAAGAGGCTTACGGATTGGGGGGCGACAGTACCGGAATAACGCGCGGGTCGTATTTCAGGCGCTTCCACAAAACAGTTGGGGATGGGCGATACTGGTTAGCGCCCAACTAAGCCCACGTAGCGCATGGTGTTCTGTTTGAGAACAAGATGCCTGTCGTACTTGAGGCTGTGGGCCAATGTAGGCAGCTAGCGGTTGATGGCGATTCGCCGTGCTGTTGAGGAAAGATGGATCCGATGACGGGGCTGAGGCCCTCAGGCAGCCGGCTGATCTGAGCAGTGGACGTGTTTCCCGCGCGATCCGCGTCGTTAAAGATGGCAAGAGGAACTAAGCGGTCGCGGGTGATGGGGGCGGACGACCAAGTCAGCGAAAGCTAGCCTCGCCACGAAGGCGTTTCGCTGCAGCAGAACCGGATGTTGAGTAACGGGACCATGCGAAATTGATCTTGATTGGTTTTGGCTTATGGACTTTCTAAGGTTGTTAAGCTCGCCACCAGTCCAGGATGGAGGCTCAGGGGAGTTTTGTCTTCTGTAACTATTAGCCAATCAGCAACCAAGGTAACCCCCCCCACCTTATCACCTGAATCTCCTCCTAGAGCACCATTGAGTTCTTTGTAACCAAATGTCTCTCAGAGGGGCGTGGGGAGGGGCTCCTTATTTTCATCTAAAGTAACAGACAGAGAATCAGCACTTTGGAAACAGGGCTGAAACAGAGGGGATTATGGGTAATGCTGCAATGATCTGTTTGGTTTTTCAGCCAATCAGAGACATGTTCTGTATATATCTGAGACCTGTGATATATTGATGAAGAACAGTATGATAGGGGACCTTTAACGCCTGTCTTTCTGCTTTTCCCCTCCCTCCACATCCCCTCCTCTCACTCTTCTCTTCACCTCCAGGCTGTGCCAGGGTCTCGAGTGGATGATGTCCCGGCTGCGTGTGAGATGATGACTTTTGATCAAGAGTGCGCCCTTGCTCTTTGTTTTTCCTCTGCCTCCGGACATGAGCTTTGAAACGAGGATGGGGCTGAGGTCGGTTGACGGACGGACGGACGGACGGACGGAGCCCTCTCCTCTTTCCTGCGACGGGCACACCGCTGCCAGGACGTGATAATTTATTTTAACGAAAGACGTCTGAGCTTGGGAACAGAAAAAAAACCACAATGTTTTCAGAAGAACAACAAAAGAGACTCCAATTATTTAAACGGAAATGTTTGCACGGTTTTTCCTTTCACAGAAGTCGGCAAATGGACTGACTTTGGGACTGTACATGGACTCGTTCTTCAGCTGTGTGTGACTCTAGCCCTTTGTGGCCTTGCAGTATTGCCGGACTGGCTGTGGCAGTTTTTATTGCCCCCACTTTACCCCATGTGTACAGTCCAGTATTCTCTTTTAACGTGGTGCCTGCAGCAGTGATGATGGTTGATGGAGACTGAAACATGCAGCAAGGAGGGTCAAATCACAATATACCCTCTTCGTTTCAGTCCCTATGAATAATCAGTGAAATAAAGTGTTTTTATCTGTTTCAGGTGAATCGCAGCGTGTCATGATTGAGTTTTTCCTTCAGGTGACAGGAGGGAGAAAAGTGAACTATATAAACGGTCCTGTTTGTAACGTCAGTTGTCCTTTTTATAGTCCTTTAGGGGGCAGAAGGTGTCACATGAGCGCACGGTGCTTTTCAGGGAGCACGATGAGCAGCAGGAGAGATGAGAGAGCCGATGTGAGCAGCACACAGTGAGTGGTTAAGATGAGACCAAGGCCCAATTCCAAATGGACCCCCTGCCACCTTCCACTTAGTTTGCACGTTCACATGGGGGGCTTGCACATTAAGTACCGTTCCGAACCAACTAGTGGAGAGTGGGAGTGGGTTATTATTAAACCCTCCTACAGTGAGTCTGCATGACAACCTGCTGCACTTCATGGCGCAACGCTGTTTGTGTATACCATACGATAATACTTTCAGATCAAGTCTGAAATTGTTCTTGAATCACAGCAGCTCCATTCGTAACATCAAACAAGAACAAATATTAAGACGTGATACTAGAACATTTGACATAACAATACAATCCCCCAAAAGACAACGTGTTCAAGACCCGCGAGCGCAGTGGTTCTCAACTGGTCAGGCCTCGGGACCCACTTTTATTCCTTTGTCAATATTCAACAAGAAATCGTTGAATGAGATGATGGTCATCAAGTTTCTAGAATCAAAGCTGAACTGTATAAGATAAAAAGGCCCACTTGTGTTGTAGTGCTCGATAAAAAGGCAGACTTGGAGCGAATCCTGCAAATTCACCACACGTGAAAAATGTGACATGCAGCAAACCCAACCTCAGCAGGGGGGTCCCCCAGGAGAGTTTTTGAAATACTCACATGTAAACTACACATTTTGGCACACTTTAAATTGTGGGTAAGTGTAGATAGCTCCCATTGTTCTGTGACCTGTCAATCATCAAACCGGGGGTCATATTTCATTATGTGTTCATTTTTGATCTGAAGTTGTACCCATGGGTATATAAAGAAGAGTTCTACCGCAAAGTTATTCTCCGTGGGGACTTCCGGCAACAATCTTGATTCTGATTGGCCAGAAGACTCGAAAAAACATCAGCAAAGATATTTTATTGAGAAGATGTTTTCAAAACCTTTTATGGTCTCCGGTACTTCCAGTCCAACGCCTACTGCATATACAGCGTTAGAAAATCGGGCCTTCAAAATAAAACTTTGACTTTTTTTTTCTTCACTCACACATCTGCGACCCACTCGAAACGGGTCCGCGACGCACTTTTGGGTCGCGACCCACCAGTTGAGAACCACTGCTCTAGCGTACATTTGAGGTGGGATTTAACTCTGTATTAATCTGAGGATTGACCGGTGCACAAAAGAGTGCTTCAGTCTGACCTCATTAAATCGTGGGACCCTGTATCTCCGATTGTCATGAAACACGCTGTTTACGAATAGTTCTTTTATTAGCAAACTGCAAAATAAAATACATTTAATATCGTCATAGGATTATAAACCCAGGTCTAGTCTAGAAAACGGTCAATGTGTGCATTTGATTGTAAAGTTTTGTGTATTTACAGGGACCTTTGCAAAAACCAAGCAGCTTATAAACATCAGATTTAATAACAACTAAAACGCCACAAAAGGTCTTTGGAGTTTTATTTTACTTACCATGGTTACTACTAGGGATGTCCCGATCACCTTTTTTTGCTCCCGATCCGATTCCGATCATTTGATTTTGACAATTTGCCGATACCGATTTTTTCCCGATCCGATCTTTTATGCAATGCA
>NW_011337919.1:0-7501 GCF_000735185.1 Notothenia coriiceps
TTATCCACCTGAGAGGCCTGAATTTAACTTTGAATCTAATTAAAATAGCTAAAATACACACACACAGAGAGAGAGAGAGAGAGAGAGAGAGAGAGAGAGAGAGAGAGACAGAGAGAGACAGAGAGACAGAGAGAAAGACAGAGAGAGAGAGAGAGAGGTCCTTATTAATGAGGGGAGGAGGGAGGGAGAGGAAGAGGAAGAGGGACGAAGTAATGGTTGCAGGAATTATGAAGACAAAAGGAAGTAGGATTTTAGGACCGAAGGAATCAGAAGAGGAAACAAAAGAGGAAGGGAAAAGTAAGGATGTAGGGCATAAGGAAAGGGAAGAAGGGACGGCAGACAGAAGGAAAAGGGATGAAGTAATGATTGTTTGAAAAGGAAGTTAGGATTTAGGACCGAAGGAATCAGAAGAGGGAGGACAAGGAAGTAGGGATTGGGGAGGGTGGGTGAGGAAAGAGGAAAACGAATGAAGAAATAGAGGAAGTAAGGATGGAGGACCGAAGGAGGAGGAAAGGTAATCATGAAGCAAAATAAAAGTACAGATGGAAGAAGGTGGAAAAGGGAAGAGAAAAGGAATAAGAAATGGTGGCAGGAAATAGGATGGAAAAAGGAAGTAAGGATGTAGGACAAAAGGAAAGGGAAGCTGTTTGGGATGAAGTAATAAGAAAGGATAGAGGTGAGAATGAAACGGAGAAGGAATGAAGGATGTAGGAAAAAAGGAAATAAGCCAGTAGGTAAAAGGAAAGGGAAGAGGAATAGGTTGCAGGAATTATGAAGACAAAAGGAAATAAGGATGTAGGAAGAGGAATGAGAAAAGGTAAGTATGTAATCCAGAAGGAAAGGGAGGATGAACTTAAAGGAAGTAAGGATAGGGGACAGAAAGGGAAAAGGAAAGGCAGAAGGAATGAAGGACAGAAGGAAAGGTGAAAGGAAAAGCAGAGCGTAGAGGAATTGCAGAACAAATGAAGATGGAAAAGGAAAGTAAGGATAGAGGACAGAAAGAAGAAGAATATAAATGAGGAAAGTAAGGATGTAGGATGGAAGGAAAAGGGAGAAGGAATAAAGAAACATTGTCACGAAGTAAGGAAGTAAGGATGTAGGACAGAAGGAAAATGGAGAAGGAATAAAGAAACATTGTGAGGAAGTAAGGATGTAGGACAGAAGGAAATGGGAGAAGGAATAAAGAAACATTGTCAGGAAGTAAGGAAGAAAGGAAGTAAGGTTGTAGGACAGAAGGAAAAGGGAGAAGGAATAAAGAAACATTGTCAGGAAGTAAGGAAGTAAGGAAGTAAGGATGTAGGACGGAAGGAAATGGGAGAAGGAATAAAGAAACATTGTCAGGAAGTAAGGAAGTAAGGAAGTAAGGAAGTAGGACAGAAGGAAAAGGGAGAAGGAATAAAGAAACATTGTCAGGAATAGTGAAGGCAAAAGGAAGTAAGGAGATAGGACAGAAGGAGCCACGATGAGCGCTGTAGAAAGACGTTAACAGAATGTCAAAGTGTTTTATTTCACACGTCTCTTCAGCGACGTGAATATCTGCTAATGACGGAGACGCTTCCTTTTCAGATATTCTCTAAAACGCTTTTTTCAAAGAGCGTTAAGAAAAGGTTCCCCTTGAAGGCGCCGCGGAGCGTAGAGGACACCGTTTGTAAAAGTGTAATCATATTGTCAGCTGAGTTTCCTATTATCCCTTAAAAGTCCCAGAATCAGTCAAATATTTAAAAGCAGTCTCCAGTATTTCCCAGGGATTCTCATTTCGCCCGACTCCAAGGACGCCCTTTAAAACCGTTTTAATAGCATTCACACTGACGTCTGTCGAAGGCCTTCAAAGAAATTACATTTCCATCTCAAAGGAGCCGGATGTCAGTCCTTAAATCTGAGCCTCAAGGATCCGAGGCACGGGGCGCGGTTCAGAAGGTCGGAGCACGAGGAGCGAGTCCTTGTAGAGACTAAACAGAAGCAGATTCATGCAAAGAATTGGACATTTCGGGTGTTTTTATATCATATTTATGCTTTTTTAAAGTGGACATGCTGTATCTGCTGGTACACTTGATTTATACTTCAAGCTGAAGTGTTCGAGCGTCGGGACATTTCACGAAAGGTTGCAAAAAGCAGCCAATTCTCACATGGTAAACGTTCAGTGTTGTCTTTCAAATATATCCATTATCCAAGGTGTGGGCAAATCAGATCCACATGAGTAACTTTAAGAGAACAGGAAGTAAGGGGGGATGTGCAGCGAGGCGGTCAGTATGGGTAAAGAACACCCGACCGTCAGATCAGGATCCTTCCTCGGGTGTTCTTCATAATGACCAATGGCCGCTCATCACACGGCCACATTCTCAACAAAGTAACGACATGACTCCCAATATTAATTGAAATGATTTTATTAATTAAAAAAATAGTACGCTATTATTGATTTAAATTGACATGCATCCGCCAAGAGAAATAGTCCGGTGTTACCGTTTGAACTAACGTAGCAACGGCAGGAACTGCTTCGATAGCGTTTCTGAGGAGCTTTTTGATTACAGATTTGAAAACATCACTGCTTGCTTTAAAAGTAGCACAATTCATTATGTCAAACCTTGGAAAGTATCTAAATATCCCTGCCCTAATGCCAAAGGAACTGCACACTGAATATGTGTCGCCGTTTGATGTCTGTGTCTGGACCGCTGCGTAAAAAGGAGGATTTCTGCCCGTTACTTCTCCGCTGTTTTCTTGTCCCAGTTTGCATGCAGTTTGCTTTTCGGCCAAACTGTATACAGTTAAATCGACCGGACTTGTTTGTGCAGATGTGAGCGTCCTTAACAACGGTCAATAAATCCTTGACAGCGGTCTGTCTGTTCTGGATTAACAACGTGTCACGTGTTCTGAATTGACCAATCAGAATCGAGTATTCAACTAAACCATGTAATAAGCAACAATAAAGTTGAAATTGTTTTAGTGGGATTTTGATGCAAAGTTAATATTTCAATGACCTGAACTCTCAAATAATAACACTAATAATAGATTAAACACTTTTATGGGACCCAAAGCCGCTTTACATGGTGTAAGGATACACAATAAAAAAAAAAATATATTTTTTTATACCACTGGATATACTACTGGACGTCTGCTAACATCTTTATAGTTATATATATATATATATATATATACACACCCATGCCTTCTGCCTGGTGGTTGGCAAAGCCCAAATGTGCACAAATTGTATGATTATAGTTCCTACTGTTCTCTTAAATCCAACAACTATCGCCCTCTTATCGGTCGTGGTTGTTTTGGATGCAGAGTGCGTTCACAAGCCCTGATTAACTCCGAGTTGGAGTGGAGGCGATGTTTTGGACAGTTTCCCAGGTTCAACTGCTGCTGTCGTTGCTTATTCTTGCAAATATGATTGACAGGCTATCGGAAACTAATGTTGGTGTCCAGAACGTTAAAGACGGAGACAGATATTGTGTTTGGCTGGACGTCAATCTCAATCCAATCACTTGTAGACTCTCCTTGCACTATTTTAACTATTTCATCTGTGTTATTGTGTTGCTCTGTTGGACGAGTGATATAAGATGTTCATTGGTATATCTACTCTTCTGTACACTGGAACAAATGCTGCTCCAAAAACAAGTTAAACAAGAATGAACACACAGTGTTTTCACTTGAAATCAGTTCAAAGATCTGCCAATAGATCAAGTGAACATTAGCTTGGTGAGATCTCTAGAAATAAGAAGGGATATTTAGAGAAATCTGATTTTGTAAATATCAGGAGAACTCATGTTGAACTATATTTGACCAGAATCAGGAGATGTTGTTCTAATATAATCCGCAAATGCTCAAAAGTTTTCTGTGTTCTGATGTTAGTCGGTGATATTCTAATAAATATGTATAAAAATATGTGTTTCATTTGAAATACAACTCAAAATAAGATGTTTTGACTGAACAAGATGATGCATTGTCTAAAAACCAGAGCCTATATCTCACTGCAGTGTCACTTCTGAAGTTATGATGTCTGATATCAGGAGTAGAGACACATTCTGATGTTAGACACATATACTGGGCAAGACTTCAAGTTGTTGTCGGGCAAATAGTGAGACAAGACGTGGATATGAAACAATGAGCAAAGAACGTAATCTGCTGGTACTTAGATGTGTGCTTCAGAGGCCAAGGAGATGTGTGGGAATATGCAACAACCAAATGCTGCTTGAGCTCCAATCTGGAGACACGTTTCTGGGCTTTCTGAACCGAATCATCCTAACATGTCTCTAGAAGTCAGAATTTCAGGTTTAAACGTATGCAAATGTGTGTGTGGCGTCAGATCAAGCAGTTCTAATCACATAAGCAGCCGGTTTTAACGTAAAAGAAGTTGCTTACGAATACTTACAACTCCTGCAAAGCTGCTTGATGTGTGTGTGGCGGCAGGAAGTGAAAACAACAGAACTTCTCATGGGATATTAATGAAGATCGAGCCACTTATGAAGAGCTTTTGGTTGAAAATCAAGCAATCGATGAGCTTTTGAATCTACCTGTGAATCCATATTTAAGGTTATGAGCCGTTAAAAAACCTGTTCATTGTTTAATTATATGGATTCAAAGAAAGCTGCAGTTAAAACGATCCAATATTTAAGAAGAGAAGCAAGCGAAAGTCAGAGAACACATCATCAATGTGATTTTCTGCTAATGTCCCAGGTTTCAGTGGAGGAACCCACTTCTATATATATACTGGGCAAGCTTTCAAGTTGTTGTAGTGTACAAAATGATAATACAATCTTGAATCCAGTCCTATGGATGAACTGATTAGCATAACGGTCAATATGTTCTTCTAGCTGGTTTGTCATTTGTTGAAAAAGGTGGATTTAAACCGGTGCCAAATATTGAAACGTCTAAAAGGGTTTAGTGATGGGTCCCGGCTCGTTTGATACTGACACCCTTCATGGCCCTTCGCTTCAACCTCCAACATTTCACCTGGACTTCTTTCAAATGTGTGAAACTTTGAGAAACACCAGAACTACTCCTCCCACTTGTTCTCTGATGAGCGTGCATGAAAGGGCTCAGATTGAAATGTGCACAGCGCTGTTTGCAGTTATTGTCGATGCAGATATGAGCGGCACGTCTGGCTCTTGGTGATAAATGGAAAGTTTCTGAAGGCCGCGCTACAAAGCTTCTTTCTTTCCCACACTTGAATCGCTTCTTTCTCACGGCGGACCAGATAACGCAGCTAATGGCTCTCCCAAAAAACATCCTTTACGGAAGTTCACTCTTTTGAAACTGAGAGTGAAAGAGGACTCTTCCCTTCCTGACGGCGGGGAAATAGACAATCACTCCACTCATGAAATTTCATCTAAAGGTCAGTCGTGGAAAAAAGAGAATGAAGAAGTTTAATTTCTTTCTCTTTCTGCCCTTTTTTATGGCGACCGCTGATGTGTAGATACGTGTCTCTCTATGAGAGGATTTTATATTTAGTAATTAGCAGTTTCACACCTGAGTGACTCGCCACTTCCTTGGATTGGAGATGTGGTTTCATGCTCACCGAGTAGGCACTGATTTGCGTGTCCGAGCGTGAATATCAGAAACCTTTTCTCATTAAAGATGCCCTCAAATGAAACGCCATTTTGTTAATCTTGTGAACATGTCCATACGGTGTTTAATACCGAGCAAGGCGTGGAAGAAGAAGTGTTTTATTGACGTCTCAGAACCAGTCAAGTCAAAGTCAACTTCATTGTCAATCTGAAAATATGTTTGTACACACAGAAAGATCGAAATTCCCGAGGTACAAAATGACACATTAAAATACAAGAACACTTAATAATAATTACAACAAAACACAAAATAACCGTTTGCTTCAAGTAAGCAGGATATATATCATAAAAGATGGTGTACATCGTGCAACTTAGAGTGCACACATGTCCAAAGCAGCAGAGACAACAGGGTTGAATACGTTGCATATCTTTAAAACAAATCAATTTAATGAGCGAGTTATTATTGGAAAACACGGCGTAATCGAGTCGAAGAACATTTAAACTATCGTCAAACAACCTTACGTTATTTTTGCATGAGCCATTTCTCCAGATTACTTTTTAGGACATGTTACACCTGAGTGACTCTTCTTCGGCTTCCTTGGATTGCTGCTTTAGTGCACGGTGTTCTAATCAGAGAAAGATGGAAGTAAAATAGGCATTTTATTGCATGGATGAGAATGTTATCCTTTCGTCTCAGGAACACAGAAGCAAACATCAAACAAGCAAATATCAAAGGAACCAATCCAATCTACTTCCACTATCATTAGCTTAACGAAACAGCAACATGAGGCGTATCGAAGTAGAATTAAAAAGGTGAGGTACCCAACAGACCGCCAGTAGACATGTCATTTTGATGAACAGAGATATCTCTAGTTGTTCTATCAATGTCAAAATAGATTACGATGACCCAACGAAGAGCTTTGTATGGAGGACACATCGTCAAACTGATCTGAGAGTAAATAAAGTGTACAGGCGTCACCTTTTTCTTTAAGTGCAGAACATTTGAACAAAGTGGTTTTTAACACCTTCAGAAATGTGTTTTTCACAGAGGTTAAGGACTAGTGGTTAGGAAAAGACATGGAAGCATTTGGACAATTCAACCGCAAGCGTGGTCTCAATAATAATTGCTTTTAGTTATCTTTAGAAATCCAGCAGTTCTACTTAATGAGTACTAGACAATTGAATCAAAACAAACTGGACTTGTTTTTCTTAAGTCAACACAATGGTGTTTTCTGTACCGTTTCCTGCACCTCCTCAGCAGAGATGGAAAAGTACACACATCCTTTACTCAAGTAGAAGTACAGATACTGCTGTTTAAAAATACTCTGGTGAAAGTAGAAGTACTGACTAAACTTCTTTACTCAAGTCAAAGTAAAGAGGCTTTGAAATGTACTTCAGTAAAAAGTACCCATAACTAGCAGCTGTTTTAAAGAGTACCTGACCTCCCTTTATATTAATAGAACAATAATGTCATTGTTAGCTAATGAATGTTTCCATGCTGAACAACGGCAACATGACAACGTTTCCATTGGTCCCTCTTCTTTAGAGAAGACCAGGAAATGATGGATACACGGATCGTGTTCAAATCAATAGGCACGCAATGACTCTAAATAATAATGATCACGCCACCAAACACACATTCAGACTAAAGGAACCAGCCTGTTTGGAAAATGTGAGAAGTAGAAAGTACAGGTATTTGGGTTCAACATGTAAGAAGTAGAAAGTACAGGTATTAGTGTTCAACATGAGAGAAGTAGAAAGTACAGGTATTTGAGTTCAACATGTAAGAAGTAGAAAGTACAGGTATTTGTGTTCAACATGTAAGAAGTAGAAAGTACAGGTATTTGTGTTCAACATGTAAGAAGTCAAAGTAAAAAGTCATCAGAAAAAGAAGTAGTGGAGTAAAGTACTGATACCAGAAACATGTACTGAAGTACAGACCTCTAAAGGTTGTCCAAGGGACTAGTTAGAGTAAACATGAGGATGTAAATGCAGAC
>NW_011337920.1:0-5013 GCF_000735185.1 Notothenia coriiceps
GGAGTACAAATACTTCATTACTCTACTTAAGTACATCTTTCTGGTATCAGTACTTTACTCCACTACTTATTTTTCTGATGTACTTTCTACTTCTTACATGTTGAACACAAATACCTGTACTTTCTACTTCTTACATGTTGAACTCAAATACCTGTACTTTCTACTTCTTACATGTTGAACACAAATACCTGTACTTTCTACTTCTCTCATTTTCCAAACAGGCTGGTTCCTTTAGTCTGAATGTGTGTTTGGTGGCGTGATCATTATTATTTAGAGTCATTGCGTGCCTATTGATTTGAACACGATCCGTGTATCCATCATTTCCTGGTCTTCTCTAAAGAAGAGGGACCAATGAAAACGTTGTCATGTTGCCGTTGGTCAGCATGGAAACATTCATTAGCTAACAATGACATTATTGTTCTATTAATATAAAGGGAGGTCAGGTACTCTTTAAAACAGCTGGGAGTTATGGGTACTTTTTACTGAAGTACATTTCAAAGCCTCTTTACTTTGACTTGAGTAAAGAAGTTTAGTCAGTACTTCTACTTTCACCAGAGTATTTTTAAACACGAGTATCTGTACTTCTACTTGAATAAAGGATGTGTGTACTTTAGCCTCTCTGAGTCAGAGTGAAAGCAGCAGACTGTTCTCTCACCCAGGTGCAGGGGGGTGTTCCCCAGACTGTCTCTCTGGTTGGGGTCCGCGCCGTGGCTCAGCAACAGTTGCACTACACACATTTGAGAAAAAAGGAGGTTAAAGTTTTCAAACATAATACTTCGAACTTTCCAATTTCCACAGTTTATTTCGGTAATTTCTGTTCAATGATTCCTCTTTCAGAACAGCTCTTCCCTCTAAATCCTGAAACACTGCAAATATCTTAGTCGTTTATCATTGAACTTACTTTTTTGTATATTTATATCTATTGTAAGCATTTCTTTCTATTAGTTTTAATTGAAAAGTTATGGATTATTTATTTTAACTTCTACACCTGCTTCTTATTTTTCATTCCCTACAAAGCAAATTAATTGTACGTGTAAACCCACTTGGCAATAAGCCTGATATTAATACAAAACGTAGAGTAAATTATATAAAAAAAACACCAACAGATTATTCAAAATAACTGAATAATAAGTTTCTTTATTATAAATAAGTTTTTTTTTTTATGTGAAAATCATCTTATATTGTTATAAGTAATAACTGAAGTTTACAAACTAAATTCAGTAAAGGGAAAGGAACAAAATGTCACTTTTAATTGTAAATTGAAATTAAAAAAAAGGCCTTGAAAGAAAGTAAAGTACAAGTTATGCTCCATCCCTTTTGCAGTGTAAATGATTTCCTATGATACCGTCATGGCAGCTGATTCTTATTGTTTGGTTTGTGTGTTTTTTTAATGCAAAAACCATCTAATATTGTTTATAAGTAATTTTAACTAAAGCTTCTTTTTTACTGCAGTGAGAGTTGCCAAATAAATGTTGTTGTACTTTGTATGATGACAAATACAGATATATTCTATTCTAAAGTACAAGTTTTTTTTAATTTTTATTTTGATATACTTTATTAATCCCCGTGGGGAAATTGTTTCTGTGCATTTGACCCATCCTAGTGTTAGGAGCAGTGTGCTGCCATTTTGAACGGCGCCCGGGGAGCAGTGTAAGGAACGGTGCCTTGCTCAGGGACACCTCGGTAGCACTTGGTCTTTCCGGGACTTGAACTGGTGACCTTCCTGTTGCCAAGCCAAGTCTATAAGGACTTTGCCACCACCGCAATAGAGAATCACGAAGTCTAATAACGCAAAACTCAGGTGTATTTTTTTTTTACATCCCAATTGCTCATGTGTAAACATTCATGAGTGCAGCATTCATTCCCTGAAACATATTTTTATAATTTAAGCTAAACAACAGATGACGAAGCGTTGGGGAAAAGTAAAATGTTGTTCATAAAACAGAAGAAACTAGACTTGAAGAGTTAGCTTGCTTTATAGTTCTGCATCGAAGTTATGGTTAAATACAAGCTGTTATGCAGACTGTGAAGACAGCTGGATTTATTGAATAAGGGGCATATTGTCCATAAGTTAATAAAGAGATGATTAAAAAACACAACCATGTTGCCAAGCTGTTACACACAATGTAGGACCAGGAGAGCTGCTTTAACATCCCCCTACACAACAAACCTGAGCCCACAGGCAACTCTTATGATGAATACATATAAGAAAAAGACTCATTTAATATTCATAAAACGCGTTGAAAACATAAAGTCAGGCGTTTCTGTCTCAGAGGCTATACGTCCATCCCTTAGCTGTTTCACTTTTTGCTCGAGGTAAACCAATATGTGTCTCTTATGGAACGAGCATATGAGATAAACATGCAGATGTCAGGCCGCTAACAAATGTGAAAACCAATAAGAGAGTTTGAAATTTGATTTGCGGGCTGACTGGGAGTCGGCGATAATGACTTTAGTTTGTTCAAGCCTTCACTTAAGACGGGCGGAGAGAAAAACCCCGGAGGCTAAGAGATTTATTCACAGGAGGGGCACGTCACTTTAAAGGGAATAAAGAACATACTGTTTGACTATTTATTGTGTTTTATTGGGTGGATAAGTTGGAAAACTGCTGACATGACCTTAAAGCTAAATCAATCACATGTTAGTAAGTTGTGAAAGTGAAAGCGGGGTTACTTCATGTCCTTTAGAATATATGGATCATTATTTGGCTGTAGCACGTCTAATTTTACCCGTCGGTCCGCTACCAGATGTCACTGTTTGCTCTACTTTCCAGAGTTTGAGTGGAGGCAGTGATACGGCTTATATTAGACGTGTCAGTCAGCGGTGTTTTCATCAGCTGAGTCCATGTGGACGCTGCTTCTGTTCAGCACCGCGCTGTGCAGAATATAGGAGAGCGGGAGATTGATTTAGTTGGGAGAGACAGTGGGGGGGCTGTAATCTGTCAGAGCTGCGGAAGGTCTAGAAGTTTTTTCCTTTTCTTTTCTGTGAGGGAACTCGACTTTGCTGAGAGAAATGGATGTTCTCAGCGGCAAGATGGATGGCACTTCTGGCTCGAAACAAACCGCTTCACAGTTCATGAAACTGATCAAACTTCTGTGGAGTTAGGGCACGTCTGACCCTCTTTTTATTATAAGACTCAAACAGCCTGGCAGCGCACCGTCTCACGCAGGCAGGGGCGACAGATAACCTTTAAAAAAACAAGAGACAAAGAAAGACCAGTTTTGTCTCTTTGTTATAAAAAGACAAAGGTTATTTGAAGTAGTAGGCTACCGGGGCTTTTTAAATTCTCCAAACAAATCAAATAATCTCAATAAAGTTTCAATTTAAAGAGGCCTATTTGGGATTTTTGGGGCTCTCTCTTTCCTATAGAGTTTTAGTACATGTCAATGGTCTGCAAAGGCTCTCTGAAACCTGAAAATGAGCATTATAGGGCCCCTTTAAGTCAAGTGACATCCTGTGTTGTTCAACTGGATTTAATAAGAAGTTCAGGTAGATTTGGACTTCATAAGTACAGTTCATTAAAACTGCAAAAACAATGTCTACCTCTTTAGAGTGAGAAATATTTAAATATCCTGCATTGTTTGCAATTACATCATGTAGGGATGTAACAACACCAAAAACTCACGGTACGATAATTATCGCGATATTGGAAAAAAAAAGAAAAAAACTTGAAGTAATAAATCTGATTTTTACAACATGTTAGTAGGATAGTAGTATTTTAAAGTGTCAAAAATATAATAATCAGACCCTGCAATAAGATAAATCAAGTTTCACTTTAGTTTTTCAAGTAACTCAACTCTAACTCACTCACTAACTCACTCAGCATCATCAAGGTTAACTTTTAGGAATATGAGCATGTCCACATTTCCAGGTAGAAGCTGGGATGTTTGGGCGTTTGCAATATCCCCTGCTGTGGAAAAAACTCTCTTGCTTGGTACTGATGTTGCTGGGACAGAGAGATCTGCTTTGGCCATGGGTGACAGCAGTGGGTCAAACTGTGCATTGTCTCTCCACCACTTCAAAAACAATACAGTTTTTGCCAAGAAGGTGAGGCTTATTGACAGGGCGAGATATAAATATACTGTTTGTACTTGTCAATGTCTCTAGGTATGTACATGTATCCTTGTAAATACAATGTAATACAATTACACAATATGAACTCTAAATGAACTGCATCCAAAAGGCAGTACTGCAATATTTTTCAAATGTAGTAAGATCAAAGAACATGTAAGAAGAACGCTTCCTTAATTCAAAGCTTCAAACGGCACCTATTGATGTTTAGTGAGAGAGTTTCAGAGCTGAAATAAATAAATCTGTCTATTGCCTTATGATGAACCAGATGCTTTCCAAGTGTCCTCAGAGGGGTACCGGAGTAATCAAGTCCTCGGGGACATTTCTGAGGCATGAGGAGTTCAATGTCGGACTTTAATGATTCCATAAAACTCGGTTCACTGGTAGAAATGTTCAGGATTGGATCCAAGAGATCAAAAGGACATTATTAAGGTATAGATGAGCGTTAAATGGCTGTCAGTGCTGCAGTAGAGAGGATGAACCTGAGCTGGCTCTCTCTCAGAGGCTGAAACTGAGGCTCCAAACACTTAATCCTTTCTTCCTTATTATTTAAAAGCTTCTTTGATACCTTTAGATTGCATGTTCAGTTCACTGATGTTTCAGTTTTCTCTTGTTTGAAAGAGAGAACATTTGCAAGCTTTGTACATAGTTTTGCAATCGGTGTGTTAATCTTTCGGTATTTAATGTTGTCAGGATCTAATTGAGTCGGCTGTACGCCAATGGTGAAAGATTCTGGCATTAATGCAGGGTAAAGTTTATACTTTTATATTTCAAATAGATCTATCAACCTATTGTAATCATTTAAACACACAAACAACAATCATAAGGAAAGAGGTAACATTTATTTATGATAAACTTATATTAATTCCATTGGCTTCCATTGGCTAGCGCTCCAACACATTGTACGTGATAGACTAAGGGGCGGGACATCTCTAAGCAGTT
>NW_011337921.1:0-3790 GCF_000735185.1 Notothenia coriiceps
TGAGATCAACGATCTCTTTTTCAAGGGAGACCTGCAGCACATTGGTTACACATACAAACAACAGAAAACAACAAGGACACATACAACATAATTACAGGGGTATAGATTAGCAACCTATTCACAAATATCTAACAGATATCAGATATGTAATAACATTTCATCTATCCGAGCTTTAAAATGATGCAGGTTAACCAAAATGCTCAGTTTCAAATTTCTTTGCATAGTGTTCCAAGCTAGAGGAGCAGCGCACATAAAAGCTACTGATGCCGTGTCCGGCTGCGTGTCGTCCATGTTCCTAATGCTGCTAGCTCGTGACAGTTGACCTTCTTCCTTTTCGTCGGTTTCCTTTGTTGGTGCAATACTTTTCCTACCCATTTTAGGCATATTACTTCGCCCGCCGTGTATATGCTTGCTGTAAATCCTTTCCTGGGTATTCGAGTTAAAACGGGCAACTTTGAGTTCTCACTATCGGGAGCCTGTCTCTCTCTGCTGCGATCCCCATGCCTGCTAGACTTGGGAGTCGAGAGGCCTGAAAATGTATTCCGGCAAAGGATTCAGACCTACTTATTGATCTAACAGAAGTTATTGAGTCCCTGTAAGTTTACTGCTTGGCTCATATCCACCAACGATCAGCAAGATCTCACCTCTATTAACTCCTGAAGAACCAGGTTCAATTAACTGCTGTTTCAATTCAGACAACCCGCTAAATCTGTTTTGTGTTTTTCATATGTTTTTGTGATAATAAATCCCATAGATTTGATTGATCTAAAGGTGTCTTCTGTGAC
This sequence comes from Notothenia coriiceps, assembly GCF_000735185.1. Classification (NCBI taxonomy): domain Eukaryota; kingdom Metazoa; phylum Chordata; class Actinopteri; order Perciformes; family Nototheniidae; genus Notothenia; species Notothenia coriiceps. Next base: position 786 of record NW_011337921.1, read on the forward strand.
GGATTTGAGGCAGTGGTGGGCTTTGTATCACAAAATAGGGGCCAAATAAACACTAAAATAACCAGTATTACACCTTTAGTTTTGTGTCAAATTAAGTACAAAACTTGGTTACATTTGTGTTGGGAACAAAGTGAGGAGGTGGTTGTGAGAAATGCACCTTCGAACAATTTCACTTGTCCTTATGCGTCATTTCCATGGCATGGTTCAGCTCGAATTGACTCTTTGGTTACCAGTCCTACTCTATTTATTGTTCTACTGTGGATAGACCCTGAAGTCATACGATGCATTCACATGATACACTTTCAAACGGCACTTTGCTGACGAGAGGGCGGTGGGTTATTATAACTTTGACCTCATTTACCACTGACCTTTTGATGTGCAACCAATTAGATGACAGATGTGCTAAGCGGCGCAAGCTGACAGTTTTCGCCGCAAGGCTCTGCGCCCAACCTCATGGTGAGCAAAGAGGAAATCATGTTTGAAGATTCTGCCGTGTCATCATCTTAACCTGCACTTGGTGTAGTAGAGTTTTGAGGGTTGCCATTTGTAAAAGTGAATACAAGAAAAAATGGTCGTTATTAAATTGGCGGTGTGGTGCAGGATGTTGCTGTTGTGCTGTGATTCATTCTGGCCAATCAGTGGTCTGCAGAGTTTTAACTCTATCTTCAGGTCATTTGGAACTTCAACCAAGGTGAACCCTTAAGTTACCATGTAGCCTACCATGTCATATCTATAACTTTTGTCAACAAATGAATAAAGGACAAGGAATACAAAATGGCTCAGTCACTGAGCCTTGAAAGGGACATGGATGTATGGAAAAGGTTTCAATTGACAACTTTGATCCACTACATTTATTGGACAAATAGACAGGGTTCCCGCGGGGTCTTAAAAAGTCTTAAATGTGATAATCTGAATTTAAAGCCTTAAAAAGGTCTTAAATATGACCAAAAAAATAAGAAAGGTCTTAAATATGATTTAGAAGGTCTTAAAAATGATGGGATTTGAAAGGTACTTCTGTGTTGCGATCGCGTCTAAATGTGTTTTGGGGGAAATGTCCGGGCTGAAAAGTAACCAGTACGTTAAGAGCCTTTCAGTTCACCCCAACAATTTGTATTGAAATAAATCAACATGGAACCAGTAATCACTAACTTTGTTTTCCCCGGCCCCTTATTGAAGAACACCCAGCTAGTAACCTAGCAACCAAGCTTCAGCTAGAGGCAGTCAGAAACTCGGGTATCTTCGGATCTACTTACAAGCAGCGTTTGTTTTCCTAATGCAGCGTTAGCTAGTGCAGCAGCTCCCGCAACAACACAGGGGGACCTCCGGGCGACGTTTGGGTCTACGTCAACCCTAAAAGCGGAGGTGCTGTAGATGCTAAATACCGTAGCTAAACACCAATCATACAACAGCAACGATGAAATAGTGTAGCCAAGGTAGCAGAGCTCTGAATATAGCTCTTGTTACTCTCTCTCTCCCACACACACACAACAAACAACACACACACACACGCACACCATGCTTGCCAACTTTGAGACCTCAGAAATCGGGAGCATTTCAAAATGCAAAATGGGGGGGGGTGCTAGTGGATCGCGGTAGCTGTTAGATTAACATTAACATGCTTATTGTAGTATAAGTGCAATGCCTAGCGGCCTGTAGCACCATCCTTGATGGAGCATATGTGTGGGCAGGAAAGGAGTGAACAGAAAGTAGAGTAGTTGTCGATTTTTGTTCTGTTTTCTGTGACTATCTGCCTCACCCTCTCAGACTTTCAGTTGCGCGCGCTACTAAAGAGACGTGTTACCATGGAAACCAAACAATGGTGTAGCTGTATTAAAGTCCGAGTGGAAACAGTCCTGAGTAAATCTGATTTTGTGACCCCGGGAGGAAAACCGTGAGAGGGCAATGAAATCGGGAGTCTCCCGCGAAAATCGGGAGGGTTGACAAGTATGACACGCACACACACACACACACACACACACACACACACACACACACACACACACACACACACACACACACACACACACACACACACACACACACACACTAGGGCTGCTCGATTATGGCAATAATCACGATTATGTTAATGTCATGATTATTAAATACGATTATTCATTGACTTTGAAAACATCCATTTATTGAACTTTAAAACAAGTAGTAATTTTGAACAGTATCTTTTTAACTGTCAATTATCCTGAACGTGTAAATTCAATTGAAAAACCAATACAAAAATTAATTAAATAAATGATACATTTAAATAAATAATATCAAAATAATAAATACCAATAAACAAGATCAACAAATATTTTGGAGCACATTTCCACAAGCTACTTAACATATATAAATATGATAAATAAATGTGACTAAAATTAATTAGATCAAATATGTTGGAGTGCACTGTCACAACCTAGCAAAGCAAAATAATCGTTTTTTTCGATGATGTTGTTTTCGTAATTGTGGCAGGCCAAAATCGTAATTGTGATTAAAATACGATTAATTGCACAGCCCTAACACACACACTCAAGCACACACAGACACACACACATACACACTTTTTGTCTAACACGCTAAGACAGTTCTGTACTGTTATGCTGTTATGTTCAGTCATTGTTCTTATGTTGAACATGAATACATTTACTTTGTAAGTAATTATGGGACGTATTTCTTCTTTCATAGCAATTTTTCTTCATACTTTATTGCCGTGAAATAGGTCCTAAATTCTATTCAAAGTGGTCTTAAAAAGGTTTTAAAAAGTCTGCAGGAACCCTGAATAGATATTTTGCAGGTTCATATATTTAATAAAACATATAAATCGACTTATAGATCCATTACTCTGTAAAGCACTTTGGGCTGTGTCAAGCATGAAAGGTGCTATATAAATAAAGTGTATTATTATTACTGGATACAACCCAATGACTGTAGAAGAGGTTGGAGAGGACAACAGTAAGGTTTCTTTGGAAGCTTGTGCAGAGGAGATTATGTGGCAGCGTGTTTTAAGCGAAATA
>NW_011337921.1:5139-9159 GCF_000735185.1 Notothenia coriiceps
TTAAAATGGTTTAACAAACGCCTGTTTGAGACTCCTCAGTGCACACAAAAACATAACTGGGAGAAATAAATAAATACGGATATGTCATTTAAAACCACCTCGAATATGTTGTGTTAATGTTATGAAATGTTTTCTCTTAAATGATGCGGTAAGCAGGAGGACAGAATTACGTCTAAACTGACGCCGTTTTGCATTTCTGTAGGTTGTAGATACGAGCATGGTTTTATATATGTTTAATACATGTTTAATCGTGTTTTATGCCGTTTGCCAAGACTTGATAAGTCGCTCGTAAAACACAGGAGGTATGGAAACTAAGAACACCATATGTGGTAAATTGTACAGCTAATATAACACAACACATTAGTTGTATTTCCTTTAACTGGTGGATTATGGATATATAGTTGCTGATCGACAACTGGAACACAAAGCACCAAATACAAACAAATTATTCAGATCCAGTCGTCATGACTCCACTCCGGAGGGATCCCCCGATCATTTCTTACAGTTTCTCATCAAGGGGGGGTCTCCTGTCCCCGGTACAAACACACTGCCTGAGGAAGGCTATGTGTATTTTTTTTGTCATTAACCTTTTTCGGACCACTTATTTATTTATTTTGGTGACGATCCGACCTCCATGCTGCTACTCTGGTTCAAACTGCATCCACCAAACAATATGATTTTAAAATGAATGAATGAAAGGGCGTTTCTTTGACTATTTATAGGCAAACATGGGCGTTACGTGAACACCGCAAAAGCTGCACCGCATTTCGAGTCGGTTGTGATTTATAAACGGAAACAGGCGTAGGGTGTGCCATACGCACTTTCCTCGCCGGTACGCAATGTTTGGTGAATCGGAAAGTGGCGGAAAATGTATGGACCTATTTTTCGGATTTCTACTACGTAAGCAACCTTCCCACGTCAATCCTACGCACGGCGTTATACATGAGGCCCCTGATCACCTGAAGCCCCGCCCACTGTTTAGCGAGCTGCATGAGAAACTGACGTACTGTCAGGAGAGAGAGGGAGGGAGGGAGAGAGAGAGAGAGAGAGAGCGAGAGAGAGACAGGTAGAGAGAGAGAGGGAGAGAGAGAGAGGGAGAGAGGGGGGGAGAGAGAGAGAGAGAGAGAGAGAGAGGGAGAGAGAGACAGAGAGGGTGTTATTATCCAAAGTTAATGTAAACTTTTGAATAATGTACTTCATCTAAGTAGTTTGTTTGAATGTAATAATTATGTTGTTTGTTGTTTGTGGAATCATTTATTGAAAAATGAATCTGAACTTTTCGATCTGTTACGATTATAAACTGAAGCAATATAAAAACGAGCCCCATTAACTGAGTTTTAAACATCAGCATATCCGGTCCTAGTCCGGTAATTACCTGCTAACGGAAACTCTGCTACACAATTCTTATTATTATTATTGAAACATGACCAGTAAGTTTCAAATTTGTCCGGTAAAATAAATTCTGTTCGGACATTTGACTGGCCAGAAAAACCCTGCTACACAAACACATCTACACACACACCTCTACACCTTTTTCTGCCTGGGGGAAATCAGAGAGAGGGAACTGCAAGTATGTTCCTCTGCTTGCTACAGATAGAGGAAATGAACTGGGATGAGGATGTGGGAGAAGATAAATAACAGGAGGAACAGCGAGAGAGGTTGCGGGAACGGAGCTGTCAAGGTAGAGATGGGGTGAGGGGTGGGGAATAAGTGAGGTGACCTACGAGGAAACATATAAACCGGATGGGAAGGCCACGGATGGAAGTAGGGATGAGAGCGTGAGAAGAGAAAACTGCGGAGCAATGAGGGAGAAGCTAAGCGACGCCTCACAAGTCATACAGGGATAACCTAGCAATTGCAAAACGCCCAGGAGATGCAGGTTTATTTCCCATTATCTGCTCTGTTGCTGCTACGAAGGGAATGGCTCCCATAGATTTTCAATTGGACATGTCAGCAATCCTTATATACTGTAAAAACAAAAATGCTTTACTGCTGCCAGCTCATTCAATCTCAAAGAGGACTTCAGAAACTGTTGGCAAGTATCAAGAGCTGTTCTCATTCAATATTTGTTGTTGCAGCTCAGGAACAAAATATGTTTTTGTTTTGCTTCTATTGATTGGTATTATCGTGGGCAGCAAACATTATAAAGATGTGCAGGAATGAGTCCTATGCGGAAATTGGATGGGATGTTAACACTTCCCTCGTCTTGAAATAGTGTCTTCAATTTCCGTATTTTGTTCTACAATATGAGTACTACTTACTCATGTTAAATAGATTGTATTTATGTAGCGCTTTATCCAGTATTTTCAATTCCTAAAAGCACTTTAAATGTAGAAGTCAACCTTCAACCATTCACACCCCATTCATACAGAGCAAGGTGCTCAAGGAAGCTAACATTCACACATCTTCACACTTGGATCGAATCAACAACTTCTGCATTGAAAGACGACTACTCTATCTCACAGCCTGCAGCACAAACAAGTGTCTAAATGAGACAACTACATTTCATAATGACATTAGCCACCTTTAGCTTAGCGGTTGCTAACAAGACAGTGACTGAATGAGATAACTAAATGTCATAATGCCCTACTATTAGCCGTCTTTAGCCTAGCAGTTGGCCTATGTCATCACAACACCACTCTATAGCTGACCTTATGACAAATATCTTCATTTGTTGCAATGTTTCCTGAGTAGTGTGTAAGGCAACATAGTGTATCATCCTATGTTCACCTTATTGATTTTAGTAAACCATATTACTGCACAGCTACTCTCCTTTCTTTTCTCTTTATTTTGTTTCTCAGATCAATAACAATATGCACTGCTGAAATATAATTGCATTCACCTTTGCACAATAGTGCAATTGAGCATCTTTTTGTATTGATGCGTTATTTAATCATACATTTCATTAAAAAATATATATATATAGTTTTTAGCCCTTATTTAATAGCAACCATAAATAAAGAATCCATTGGGAACCTAAATGAACTCTGTGGCATTTTCTTTGATATTAGTTACATTCAGTGTCTCATATTAAACCCCATTGTGTTCAGGGGTAGTTTTTAGTTTTTTTAAATGGGGTTGTATGAGATACTAGATAGTTAGAGTATACAGTAAATGGCGGTCAGTATGGAGAAACTGACAGGAGTCATTTTAGCAGATGTTAAAAGTCTAATAGCTATCTCAAAGCAAAGCCCACCAAAATAAATCTATATCAGTTTATATATACACTTCATTTATAAACCCTTTTATATCATTTCATTTATACTGAGTTAGTCATGGTTTGAATACCCTATGTTTAAAATGTGAAACATGTTACATAGTTTGTATTTCTTCGCAGGCCCATTGCTTAACTTCTTAGCATATTAACAATACTTTTATGGTTCAGTGTTAAACATGTATCCAGGGTTGGGAGGGTTACTTTGTAAATGTAATCAGTTACTGATTACTGATTACATGGCTCTGAAAGTAATCCGAATACAGTTACGTGTCTTAAAAAAGGTAACGTAATCAGATTACTTTTAGATTACTTTTGGATTACTTTCTTTTTCCATCACAGATGGGTATGTTTTGGTGTACAGGAGACACAAAAAGCAAAAGGAAACTGAACGTGTTTTTACTGTTTTAATGGATTATCAAGAGCACAACTGAAACATAACATCTGAAACGATGTAACAACATAATACACTTTTTGGGGATGCAGCTTGGGATGTGAGGAGTGAGGGACATGGCTTAGAACGGGCGTGTCGCCTTCTGTCCTGCCAGTGTTGGCAGGATATGAATTAAAATGTCAAACTCGGACTTCATTTTAAGGACATTTCGGCCAGGGGTGGAGAGCTATATTTGTTTAAGCACCGGATTGGCAAAACAGGAGAGTGTGTGCACCAGTCTGCCTTGATCTATGAATTCATGTCTGTGACACTCACAGTATCTGCTGCCCACAGCTGTTTTATAGAAGGAAAACCTCCTTCACTTCATGAAATCTCTGCAGCACCAGGAGGCAGCGGGAGGGTTAACTCAGCC
>NW_011337922.1:0-2184 GCF_000735185.1 Notothenia coriiceps
TAACAGAGTATTCCTACACTCTGGTACTTCTACTTTAACTCAAGTACAAGATCTGAGTACTTCTACTTTTACTCAAGTACAAGATCTGAGTACTTCCATCTCTACCCATGACTTAAAGTAACTTTCCACTCTCCTGAGCTGTCAATTAAATGTTGAGTAAGCTAACATAGTCATTTCCCATATTCTTGTAAATATCAAATACAGGTATAAAGCTATTTAAATTAGTTTAAACATCCTTACACTTGTACTAGTTATTCTACCACCTTTGGTATCTTTTTCACAGACAAATCATTAGGTATGAAGGAATGGTGTTGGCCTATGTTGAAATCAAATAATCTCAACGTGGAGAAAGCATGCCAAATTAAAGATGAGGCAAAGTTGATCCTATAATAGGATGCACTTTGCTCTATTGGGCGTGTGCTTGTGGTCATGAGCAAGGCAGCATTACATTTAAATGGCTGTTTGGCGGGAGAATCTCTACGCATCAGAATGGAATGTTACTCTTCTGGTACTTTAGTAGAGTCCCTTAAAACCAGAGGTGGAAGAAGTACATAAGTCAAGTAGCAATACAACATTGTAAAAATACTCTGTTGCAAGTGCAAGTCATGCATTCAAATGTCAGTCAAGTAAAAGTACAAAAGTAGTGGCATTTTAAAATATACTAAAAGTACAAAAAGTAGTCATTTTGCAGTATGGCCCATATCAGATCTAAACATTTTTGTATTATAATTAGTATTATTAATGTTGCACTTGGTAAAGGTGGGGATTATTTACTTGAAATACTGCTGGGTAGCTTAACCTTCACAAATACATCAGGTTTGTTGGTTGATTTGTATTCTGTATTATAAATTCATGCCTGACAGTAGCGAGTAAATAAAGTAAAAAGTTTCAAAAATGTAGAAAAAGTAGCATAACATGAAAATACTCAAGTGAAGTACAAGTACCTCATAATTGTACTTGAGTAAATGCCATTCAGAGATTGTTATATTACCAGCATAATGGTAGGAAAATACGGCTTAACTTATGTGAACGAAATGTATGAGAATGGGTGTCGGTGACCTCTAAATCCTCTTGTGTGTGAAATATATTTGAATATTTTGTGTTTCCAGTGTTTCAGACGGGCATGGTGGGCTATCCTGAGGCTCTCACTGACCCCTCCTACCACTGCCAGCTGCTGACCCTCACCTACCCTCTGGTGGGAAACTATGGCGTACCGAAGGACGAAGAGGGAGAGTTCGGACTGAGCAAGGTGGGCAGATTTATTTGGGCTTTTTTGCGATAAAACTAAGTAACGTGTAGCGACTTCAGGAAGCCATAAGTAGCTGAGAGGCTGAGGTCAGACCTGGTTGCGTTTGTTAGTCAAAAATGAATGCAGAGATCCAGAAATATGTAAAACAATATCTTACTTTAATAAAAAAAAACCTCTCTCCCTCAGTCTCGCATGTACCCATGTGACCCAACTAATCCAACCCATAATTGATCATAAAATAATAAACAATAATTATAATACAAACAAAGACCGAAACCAAAGTATAACCAATCAAAAACCTTATTAAATCTATGAAGCAAGTTACAACTTTCTAATTGTAATGGCTCCTACATGCATACATACACCAGAAGGAAGAACCTGGATTTTCCTTCGTCTCTACAATGATAGTATTTATTCACCTAACGCCACATACTGATGTGTTTTCTTGTATTTGTGTTGTCCTAATCAGTGGTTCGAGTCGTCAAAGATCCACGCTGCAGCTCTGATTATCGGGGAGCTGTCGGACAGTCCCAGTCACTGGAGTTCAGTCAAGTCTTTGGACCAGTGGCTGAAGGAGCAAGGCATTCCTGGAATACAAGGTGAGGAAATGTAACTCTGGAACTGATAACATAATGCAGAATTAAACACTTTGAATTGATTCAAATTGGGACAGATGTTGAGGATAACTATTTCAAACCTCATTCATAACAAGAAATAATCAGAGACGCAAAACCACAAGTACAACGTTTTAATGATCCGTTGTTTCCATGTTCTCCAGGCATTGACACCCGCCGCCTGACCAAAAAGATCAGAGAGAAGGGCACCATGTTGGGGAAGCTGGTTGTGGACGGGATCCCTGAGGACAGTATTCCCTTTGATAATCCAGACAAGAGGAACCTGGTTCAGGAGGTCTCCATGAAGGTAACCCCCCCCCC
>NW_011337923.1:0-3654 GCF_000735185.1 Notothenia coriiceps
CACACACACACACACACACATACCATGTATACATCACTTCGGGGGACATTACATTGACTTACATGCATTTCCTGGAGACTCATCCTGACCTTAACCATAACCAACACATGTCTAACCCTTACCCTTACCCTTACTAGGGGTGTAACGGTATACGTACCCGTACCGAATAATTCGATACGGGCCCATAATTTCGGTACACGTGTGTACCGAAGTGTACCGAAGTGTACCGAAGTGTACCGAACGAATATAACGTTAAACGTAAAAAATTGAGAACGTGAACAACTTTTTGGAAGTAATCTCAGGTGCTGCATCGCAGCATTCAGAGTAATTTGCTCACATTGGGTTCAACGCGTCATAGAGCGACCAAGTCATTTCATTGGACGAGAGGCATACTATGAGAGCTGGTCACAGGGATGCGTTCAAATGTAGTCAGTAATTTGAGGAACTGGCGAAATGGCGAACGCAGATAAAGTTGAGCTCGAAAATCCTCCAGCATCATTGAAGTCTCCGGTTTGGGAACATTTTGGTTTCGCAGTTACGTACAAGGATGACGGACAAAGACAGGTGGACCGAACCAAAGCTGTTTGTTGGCATTGTTCAACTAACATTGGTTACGCGGCTGGCAATACATCAAACTTGCACACTCATTTGAAAAGGCATCACCCGAACGTGAATATCACCGGGACCAAAAGAAAAAAAGCAATGTGGACAAGTTAATTTTTCTTTAAAAAAACATGAAAATACAATGAGAAGCAAGTCATAATGTCAAACTGGCTGCTTAGGTACTAGTACAGTACAGCTCAAATACATATTATTTCAGTTCATCGAAATGCTGCACCTTAATGTTTATTTTATTATATTTATTTGAGTGAATACATTATTCACAGTTTATAATCATTTAAAAAACCCCAAAAATATTTTATGTTTTGTGATAATTTTTTCTGTTGTACCGAAAACGTACCGAACCGTGACCTAAAAACCGAGGTACGAACCGAAATGTTTGTGAACCGTTACACCCCTAACCCTTACCCTCACCCTAACCAAGTCTTCACCCTAAAATCAATGATTCCCCTTATGGGGACCTCCAATATGTCCCCATAAGGGAGGCGAGTCCCCACACGTGACTGTGTAAAAAGATTTAGGTCCCCACAAGGATAGTAATGCTAGGCCACACACACACACACAGTATTTGCCAAAGTAATCAGATTTCTTACTTAAGTAAAAGTAGAAATATCAGAAACACTCTGTAACAAGTAAAAGTTGTGGATCCAAATGTTACGTGAGTAAATGTACAGCAGTATTATCATCAAAATATACATGCAATAAAAGTGATAATTGTGGCCGAATGCTCCATTTCAGATTGAGATAATGAAAAAATATTGAATTAAGAAAAATTACATATATAAAATATAAAAAAACATTACATAAATAATATTATAAATATATAAATAAAATGTAAAAAGATAATACTATTTAATTTTTAATGAATGATAATACTAAATAATATTTATTTATACTTATATTAAATATGTATATAAAATATAAAAAACATAAATAAATATATTATAAATAAATAAAAACAATATTTAATTTGTTTTTTATTATTTAAAATAAATGTCAATGATTTAGACACATTCAATACAATGCATGATCGATCCCAAAAGTATTAAAAAGCCTCCTCTTTTCCTTTAAGAATGAAAATGTGGGACAGGAAGACATCTCCTAAAACATTTTTCAAAATAAAGCAGGCACATATCAATTAAAACTCTTATTTTTTTGGATGGTTTTGAAACGTTTTTCTCGTACCACTTTAAACGTTTCTCACTTGTTAGAAGGAGCCATGTTTGCAAGCAATACAGAGCTTTAAGAGGATCATTATATGAATACTTGTGCACTCACTCATCACTCTCTTAAAGGCAGACTTGAAGTTAACGACAGATGTTTGAGATGTTTCGTTTGCGGAGAGGGGGAAATAAAACAGCTTTCTGGATGAATGTGTGAGGTGTATTTAAAGCGGAGAGTTGGACAGCGGCAGGAGGAAGAGTGGGCGGAGAGCGAGATACTGGAGTTTGGGAGAGCTGGAATACGGAGGAGGGCAAGGGTGAACATAATCAAGAGAGGAGGGAAGGAGGGAAGGAAGGAGGGAAGGGAGGAGGGAAGGAAGGAAGGAAGGAAGGAAGGAAGGAAGGGAGGGAGGAAGGAAGGAAGGAAGGAAGGAAGGGAGGAATTGGATATGGTTGTTTCCTCGAAACCTATGGGGGGGCGTGGGGGAGTCAGAGCGTAGGTGAGGCTATGTTTAGATGTGTGAGGAGAGCAGGGCTGCACACACACACACACACACACACACACACACACACACACACACACACACACACACACACACACACACACACACACACACACACACACACACACACATGTCTAAATATTATTTGTGTGAAGCCTTGACGGTAATCTGAATCAAAGCGAGCTCTTAATGTTTGTGTGGTTTGTTGTGTGTAATGGTTGTTTTTCTGCATGCTGATTATAATTGAATACGATACACACTCGCCTGTGGTTTATGCATTTTTAGATTTTGCCGAGTTTTTCTTGTGTGCTTGGAGGATCTGAGGACTGAGATGAGTGCGCTGTAAAGATTGTAAAACCCCCAAAGAACCATTGTGTAATTAATTTGTGATATTGTGGAACAAAAATACAATTTGATTGGATGATTCTGATTACACACAACACAACACATGTTTTGTAAAGCACTTCCATTCACAGGGGTATCATTTAAAAACCAAGCCTTGAAATTCAAACCACTTTAAATTGTGCTTTTTGGTTAGGTGAGTTTATTGGGTGATTTGAGCGTATACATGTTGTATGTTTACACAATCTTTCTCATTATTGATGTGTTAGTAATATACATATACCCTCCAGCTCTGGATCGCTTAATCGAGGTGTCCCAGTTCACATATCTCCACTCTGTCTTATGAGTTTTAACACTTTGTAAATAAAACTGAATTGAAATCACATCCATGTGTTTTTCTTTCTGCAGGGCTATCATTTGGAAATCAACCCCTCAAGTCCAATCTTGGTACGACCCATTTCAAAATGTGTTTTCAATGTTTTTTGGGTTGGATTAGTTTATTTTTTAGAGTATTTGCTTAGCGTAAGGTGTTTTTAGCTCTTAAATGTTTCTGTTTAACACATGAACTCTCTCCAAATCTATAATAAGTTATATTTTAAATAATGTTTAGTGTTTTTATTCTCAAGCTTCGTCGGATATCTGAAATATCTCAACTCTGTGTTAGGATGTTAATTGGTGAATTACTCATAAATAACAACAAAACAAAATTGAAAGCACATCCATGGGGCTTTTTCTGAGGAGGTATAATCTAAAAACCAACCCTTTGAATCCAATCTTGGTACGACCCACTTGAAATTGTGCTTTTTGTGTGTGTGTGTGTGTGTGTGTGTGTGTGTGTGTGTGTGTGTGTGTGTGTGTGTGTGTTTTCTGTCTATGAAACAGAGTGTGGGAGCGCACTGCGTCATCACACCTCCATCGCTGACCCGCCTGACTCCTGCTGACAAACAGAGACGTTTGATAACCACACGCTACGTTGTTGTAGCCTTAAGTGGACAAAAATACACACTTAACTTTTTACATACCCC
>NW_011337924.1:0-2452 GCF_000735185.1 Notothenia coriiceps
TAAAAGGCTGTTCAACGTGTGTTGCTAACTTGATCCGGTATCCTAGCTTTATCTGTTATCTGTAAACGTTCCCTAAATCTACTAATTTAGGGATAATCCACTGACATCCTTTAATACACATGTTAATTTGAATCAGATGTACTGATAATATCCGCAATATAAATCTTTAAACTTCTTCTTACCTTTAAAAGTCCGTCACGAACGGTCTATTATGCTGCAACTCTACAGCTCTGCTAGCCTTGGCGCTAACTTCCGGGGAACGATTGAGAGGCTCCACGATCCGCCATTGCTGTAAAAAAGTGGTGCATTGGAGTGAACGGAGATGACGTAACTCTCAGTCTATACGGCGCTGGATAGATCTATACAGAAAAAAGACAGAGAAAAAAGAGTGGTAAGTATTTGAAAACACAGCATTATACATTTAACAACAATTCATTTAGCAATCATCTTATAAAATAACCATAAAACTCATTTACCGGTATGATAACTCGTCTCGAGTGTGTCTGTGAGGGGTTTCTGAGGTCGCCGTGAAAAAATCAATACCGACTTGATTCTCAGACAGAAGTTGTGTTGGGGGTTCGCTCCAGAGCTGTTGAAGAGGGGCTGAGTCTGTCTGACTCGTGTTGAGTTTGTCTGGGACGGGTTGTACCTCGAACTCATCCAAGTAGGCACTGCAAAAGTCAAAATCGGCCTGAACCTCAGGCGGAATCTGTATGGGGGTTTCGCACATGAGCTACTGCAGTGGGGCGTTGAAAGAGGACGAGTCTGTCTGGTTCTCTGAGGGATGGGGGGTGAGGGGCTCACTGAGACCAGCCCCTATCGCAGGAGGTAGACTGTGTGTAAACTCGTCGTGATGGTACACTGATGGCTGGCCTATGTTGTAAACTCCACCACCTTTTAACAAAAAGAGTAAGTATATAAAAAAAAAGTTATTTCTGGATACTTTACACATCAACAAAAAACATATTTGATTTAAAAAATAAGCCAGATACAACACATATAGTTTTAAATATATTCACTTTCCACAGTCAATGAATCATGGTAGGTTCCAAGTACAAAGCAGATCCTTTCCAATACTAGAGGTCCTATTTGACTGTGTCCTGAGCTGAGACACACAAAAAGATTTGATTATAATCTACACCACATTATTTTATACTTTCTAGTAAAACATGTTAAAGAAGTAGAATAAAATAAAACAGAATATACTTTTTTAGTAAAACATGTTAAAGAAGTACAAATAAAAGAAAACAGAAACTCACCTAGTATTTCAATAACCCTATGACCCCACACATGAAGGTTTTCAGCACACAGGATCTCTACTGTAAACAGTAAAAACATAACAAGTAACTAATAATATACAAGTAACTAATAATATACTATCCACATATTATAGTTGTCTAACCCATACCAAAAACAACATTTAATAATTACATGATATTATAAAATAAAAAAGTACTTACCACATTGGTTCGTGATGAAATCCAGGTCAATAAAGTGCAGAGAAGGAATGCCAGGATAGTTCATCATCAGCTTTCTCTTGCTGTAGAAATCAGATCTCCTTATTAACCCATAATAACAATAGCCAGGTCAATGGCTAAAAAAAAACGACCAATCAATTTAATCCTTAGAAACAATCGGATTAATCCTGATAGTTAAACAAATTAGCATTACATTTTGTTTTTCTGGCTGAGAAAATACTTTTAAAGTTTATTCTCAGCATTTTGAGCGATAAATATTTATATATATTATATTTTATATATTATATACACATAAAAAATATGTAGATACACATTTCAAATATGTAGATAGACACATACTAAAAAGACTCTAGAATTGTCCCTATATCTTCATAAGAAAATAAAAAATCTTGAAAAATGTTGTTTTCTATAAGAAAATATGGAGCTTAACTTGAGACACAAAAGTCCATGAACCCTGTTCATCATAAACAAAACATATATATATATATATCTTATTATAACCTTATGTTGTATTTACTTTAAAGAGTCCTCTCCTGCTGATTTTCAGGTAGGCCTATGTGTCTTCATATGGTGTCTCTGCTTTAAAGAGTCCTTTGTCCAGGTGATTAACGATGCTTCTTTTGTCCCCCACAGAGTGAAACTCTGCCCTTGCATTGATCTTCAGTAGACAAAGCCTTGTATGTTTGTAAATGAATATTTTAATTTACCCTCACACTGTTGATTCTATGTATTTTAAGTGTTTACAGCTTTTCTTTGTTCTGATCAACCACACTGGATCTGCATACTTTGTCTGAATACAGCAGAGAAAAAAACGTTTTTTAAAACTTCTCTTTTTGCATACAGCAAATTCTAATATTACCCCTATACACCCTCACATAACTTCATATTGGGCTTCCTTATAGTTGTGTGAAGTAATTAAACAATAAAAAAGACAAGATCATGGGGGCAATAGGATATTTTAAATTAGTATTACC
>NW_011337925.1:0-2995 GCF_000735185.1 Notothenia coriiceps
TATATATATATTAGGGCTGGTCAGTCGATTAAAATATGTAATCGCGATTAATCGCATGATTGTCCATAGTTAATCGCGATTAATCGCAAATTAATCGCAAATTAATCGCAAATTAATCGCACATTTTGTTATCTGTTCTAAATGTACCTTAGAGGAATATTTTTCAAGTTTGTAATACTCTTATCAACATATGAGTGGACAAATATGCTTTATGCACATTTTTATTATCATTTGAACAATGACAAATATTCTCATGAATATTAAACACAACAACCTCTGAACATTACAAATATTCGCCTCAATTCAACCTGGAACCTCTCTCAAACAATACAAAGTGTGTGTGTGTCTGTGCGTGTGTGTGTGTGTGTGTGTGTGTGTGTGTGTGTGTGTGTGTGTGTGTGTGTGTGTGTGTGTGTGTGTGTGTGTGATCGTTGGAGCTATGTGCAACTCAAGGCATATGCTCGAACGGGAGCTGCCTGGACGCTGCAAGCATGTTGCGCGCACTATCCGTGCTGAGTGTGCTGACATTTCGTACAATGTCCCACTGTCTGGCTACCTGCATAAAGTCAAGTGCTCCTTATATCCGTTAGCGCAGCTAGCTAGCACCAGATGCTAACAACAACAATACACGTAAGGTCTCTCTCTCGCACCACACATACACACACCCTCCCGGTCCTCCCGATGGCCAGTCGGTGCCTGCCGGTGAGCGTGGAAGTGTGGTCTGCCGCAAGCGGACGGCAGGAGCGGGGCTGTCAGCATCAGCTTGTAGATGGTATTTTAAACTCGATGCGCTCTGAAACTACGGGGCGGCCGAGGACAAAAAATACACATGCGTTAATCGCGTTAAAATAATTAGTGGCGTTAATTATTTTCTGCGTTATTAACGCGTTAACTTGACAGCCCTAATTATTATATTGTTTTCCATACAAGCAACTTCTGAGGCCCGGGGCCATTTTGAAATGAACATGCTAATTGTATCATGCAAACTAAGCAAAGGAAGTTAACGACGCAATCGTTGTTTTGTATATAATATGCTAATTTAATAAAAAGGATTTGGTTTGTATTGTGTGCGATTTTAAAGCTTTACAAATCTTGTTTTTGTCTTTTTTGTAAGCTTTTCTCTTGGCTTGATTCAGGTAAAACTCCTCACCAATTGGACACATTTTCATTAAGACCTAATAAAGTTGATTTACCTCTCTCTGCTTTCGCCTCCATTAGCTCTCGAGGAAAATATGTGTGCCTCAAGATGCTCCACTACCTTCATTTGCTCATCACTCTTTGTCCGTCAGCCTGTTGGTGCTGTAGATATGTTTCTGTTCTGCTGCTGCTGTCACCGGGGTTAATGAGAAGCCCCTAAAACAGAAACAATGGGCTGTCTGGGCCCGTGGCGACATCAATAGTCATTGTTCATACACACACATCGATTAACACTGCTTTAAATGTGTATGTTTTGCTCTGAGGACAAAAATGTCTTGAAAGTGGATTCAAAATAAATGAGGTGCTGCATTTTATCTTGCACAAAAGTTTACTTTGACAAGTGAAAATATTTCTTTTAATCATGTCGTGCTTCCTATATGCTCCAAAAATGCTTGAGGGTGAAACAAAGAGGTGTCAATAATTAATTGAATGAAAATGCAAATCCATATTGTGTGGTCCTCTTTTTCTATAAAACTCAAGGTAAAATAAGCTTGCCTTCTTTTAAAGAAGCCTTTTCATTGTTTTTTCTTAATCAACATCAACACGAGTGATTAAAGCATGTTTTTAAAGAGGCCCTATTTTGCTTATTGGGGTTTTCCCTTTCCTGTAGAGGGCTATAAAGGTTTGTAAATGGTTATATAGGTTTGTAAATGGTCTGCAAAGGCCAAAATCCCAAAGTTCCTGCATTGGAACTTCTTTAACCTGTTAAGCCCTGAGCCTGTTTTCCAGGTCTCAGGCTTGAAAATGACATTCCCAGAACAAATGACTATAACTTCACTTCTAAAAAGGGATAAATTAATAATCTTTTTTCTCAAAGCAATAATAAACCTGTGAGTTGGCTGTAGAAGTGCCAGAATCAATATAGATGTTTTAATTTTAAAGTAAATTCAGATTGAACATAGTAAAAAAATGTAAATGATAGTGTCCATCCAAAAAAAAAAAATGCAAAAATCCACTTCTGGGGTCATTTAGGTGCATTTTCCATATCTCTGGCCCCCCTTGTTCGACTGATTGACATCTCTTTTTAACCGTTAGAGCCAATCGAGGGGAAGTTCCTAAAATCCATCTAAACATTACCCATTGGTGAATGAGTGCTGCGCAGCCAGAATGACCCGGATCCGGAAGCTGCGATACACTCTGGTGGCTATCATTAGCAGCTAATATAAAATATCAGATTTTTACATAAAAATGGAATGATGGATTATCAATAATTTTTTCAAAGTGACAGACACATTGGATTAATCTATGGATTAACCTTCAGCCGCGTTTTTATCGTTTTAATGCCATTGAACACGACTTTTGATCAGAATAACAGCTAAGGTGAGACGATCTCCTGTGAATGCTCCGTAAAGCTACGTGTTGTGATGTCTGTGTTTGCTTCCCCTGTCGCAAGTTCTGATCGCTCAGTGGTGAAACTAATACCTATAGAATCTGTGGAATCTCAGCTTTAATCTGATATATTGTATGTGCAGTTATGATAAGTAATAAGGGTGTCTTTACCTTGAGTTCTGTACTAAGTGCGGTTTTTTTCTTTTTGCTCCGGGGTCATTTAGAAGCTTCTTATGAGACTTGTGTTTTGTTTTGGTCAAAATGGTTCATATCTTCAGTTAGCTGAGATTGTAACCGTTAAGTAAGTATTATAAATATTAATAAGCCCTGAGACACAGTTTCGTAGAAAAAACTCCCGCCAGACCCGGATTAGGGTACTCTCGGGTTTAACAGGTTAACATGGTGACATCATTACGTAACACTTGTGCCTCTATTGGCTAGCTACTTCACCACATTGTACATGATCTTG
>NW_011337926.1:0-2936 GCF_000735185.1 Notothenia coriiceps
AGCTGGAGCTCTGATGGAGTCAGGACTCAGAGACACGAGGAGAGCTGGAGCTCTGATGGAGTCAGGACTCAGAGACACGAGGAGAGCTGGAGCTCTGATGGAGTCAGGACTCAGAGAGACACGAGGAGAGCTGGAGCTCTGATGGAGTCAGGACTCAGAGACACGAGGAGAGCTGGAGCTCTGATGGAGTCAGGACTCGAGAGACACGAGGAGAGCTGGAGCTCTGATGGAGTCAGGACTCAGAGAGACACGAGGAGAGCTGGAGCTCTGATGGAGTCAGGACTCAGAGAGACACGAGGAGAGCTGGAGCTTTGATGGAGTCAGGACTCAGAGAGACACGAGGAGAGCTGGAGCTTTGATGGAGTCAGGACTCAGAGAGACACGAGGAGAGCTGGAGCTTTGATGGCAAACACTGACGGTTTATTTGGAGCTTCGGACGGAGAATTCACAAGACCGCGGGCACGAGTTGACCACACGGTTGAGATGCCACAATCAATTCTGAAGAACTCTCCTACTCCAGGTTTTAACTAGTTCAGAGTTTAATAATCAACATTCTTCATCAGTGAGACTAAAGCAATATGGACTCTGAATCTAACTAGAGCTCTCGTCCATAGGAAAGAATGTGCGCCAGGGAACCTTCGTCCCTGAACAGTAAACTACCTCATGTCATGACGGCTTGTGTTCGGTCATAAGCTGGCAACAACAATGCGCCCAAGCTGCCCCTCCTTAAGAGAGGTATCAGCAATACCAAAGGCTGTAGACCTATGCCATGGGAAAGGAGACAGTGAGAGGAGAAAATGATGAACTGTAGGTTGAATACCTAAGCAAACTATTCCCCAACACTCACTTGGTTAGGAAAATGCCTACAGACACAGAATACCATAGTATTTGTGAGGTGATATTGAAGTAAACATCCATATGTTTTGTTTGGTTTCTCTTCTGATGTTTGCCACCCTTAAGAAATCTGGGAAATGCAGTTTTAGACCAAATTGTTTTTACCCCAGTTATCACAAAACACAACTAGGAAGCATTTCATCTTCAAATGTTGGATTTGATCATTAAATAACGACTTTCTTTGTTTAACAATCCAATTATTTCACATTTTCGCTGTTTCTAAGTCTCTGAGAAATGCTTAGTCACAGTCACATGATACAAAGTTAAATAACGGCTGTAAAAAATGTGTTTCTGCAAAAAGACTGATGCGAACGTACCCCTTCAAATGTTGTGTTGTTCATCATTTAGCATGAAAGACGCATAAGAAATACATATGTCCACTTTATGACCAAAACAAACCACAGTTCTATTAAGTTTGGGGACATAGTAAACAGTGAAATGGTTAAAATACGCAGAAAGTAATTTAAAACAGATATTTTAGTCACTTTTGTTGGTCAAATTCCAAAAGCAGTGGATCTGCCAGACACGTGATTCATCCAGTAGAGAGACTGATTATTTATAAAAGAAGTGAAGGTTAACAAACTTATAGGCAGGTAGAGGAGAAGGTGACCAGGAAGTAACACGTGAGCAGCTGATTGGAGGATATAGAAACAGGTGATCAGAAATGAGTCATGTGACAGGTGGACAGGTCTGAGGGATGGAGGATGAAGGAAGTTTGGAGAAAGAAGAGACAAATCGAGTAAATTAAAAATATGTATTTGATGCTTCAGCAGCTCACCTGGTGGAGCCACAACTAAAGATGATGTGTTCGAATCACACCTGGGACTTTAATGTAACGTCTCTGTCTTTCTCTGTAATACAGGCCGGAAGTAGACAACCTAAATTAAAGCAACAACGTAGAGAAGAGCCTAAATAAATATTGGCAGCAGTAACTCGATTTTGTTCATCTTCAGCATCCATGACCCTGCAGCCTGCTACACACACACACACACACACACACACACACACACACACACACACACACACACACACACACACACACACACACTGTATGTTTGTGTGTGTGTGTGCGTCTGTGTGTGTGTGTGTTTCTCTACAGGGATGCCAGACAGAGTCAAGCACCGATGGTTAACGCAGGAGAGGAGGAGGGACTGAGGGAAAGGAGGACGTGCACCAAACATACAAATGAATAAATATAGAATCAAGAGCGCTTCAAGGGCAACGATGCTGACCAAGAGAAACGTATGCACTAAATAAAGATGGGAGCAATTAATACGAGACTTGGAAAATAATGAATCATGTTTTAAATGTTCTGTATATTAATCTGTTCCCTCCATAGGGAGTTTCTCTCCCACACACTCCCCCAAAAATGAGTATTTGCGGCTTGATATATCTGAAATGTTTGCAAACATTTGGATAATTGGATCTGCTTCAATGCTCACTTCTTTCTCCTCCGTTTAAGGACATAATATATGTTGTTTATTTAAATGTTTGCTTAGCAATATTGTTTATTTTTCCACAAAATGAAACCCACTCTGAACCGTTGGACTGCAGCCCCCGCAGCAGATGCTGAATACATTGAGAATACAGTCAGAATAATACATGTGTTTACAGTCCGCTTATTTATTCATGCAGCAGCACAAAACTGGACTTTACCATACTGTATTTGGATTCTGTTTTATTTCACACTACATGTATATCGTTTTCTATGTGTCTTTATTTGTTATTTGTATATGTTGCATTGTTAGAAGGAGCCTAGGGTTCAGGATATTCATTGCAAACTACTATATGTTTGTGCATGTGACAAAAAAAGCCTTACATTTTGAGGAAAAACTGAAAATAAAACCACAAATCTTCTCTTCCCGTCAGCAGAGATCTTTTCTCTGCTGGAGGCTTATTAGATATACTGCCCCGAATCTGATGATTAGATTATAGCTGGAGCAGTGTGTGTGTGTGTGTGTGTGTGTGTGTGTGTGTGTGTGTGTGTGTGTGTGTGTGTGTGTGTGTGTGTGTGTTGACCAGAGGAGGATGAACAACAAGTG
>NW_011337926.1:3177-8569 GCF_000735185.1 Notothenia coriiceps
CTCAGACATATCGTGTGTGTGTGTGTGTGTGTGTGTGTGTGTGTGTGTGTGTGTGTGTGTGTGTGTGTGTGTGTGTGTGTGTGTGTGTGTGTGTGTGTGTGTGTGTGTGTGTGTGTGTGTGTGTGTGTGTGTAGGGGGGGTTGTTCAGGGACCCAGGTGGCCGATTGTTCCCAAACGCAGAGAATCAAAGTGGGGAACGAGCCGCTCTCCATCACACTTCACATTTATTATCCTCTGATTACATTAAGAGAAGGTCTGTTTCACACTCAGATCATAAAGCGACTGTAACTGAGAGGAAGTGCTCCCATTCTTCACTTAAAAAAAACACAACAAGCGAAGAGAGACTAAGCTGGAGGTCCGTACTCAATGGTTTTAGTAAAACAGGCATCTTTTTATTCCATATGAACAGTAGGTCAATATGAGGTTGTAAACTACATTTCTCAATAAAAACAAAACAAGGAGAAGCTTTAATGACTTTTAAATGTATTCAGTAACATTTTATTCTAATAGGTTTCATGTACAGTATATAATATAATATCCTGTTTTGTATTTACTGTAAATCGGTATTTCAACGTGTATATTTTCTACTTTTAGAATGCTGTTTTATTTCTATTATGAGATGTTTACATTTTAGAATTTTTTATTTCTACATAGTTTTGATGCTGCTGCAACACAAACATTTCCCACATTGGGATTAATAAAGTACATCTTATCTTATCTTGCACTTCAAAAGTTGTAATTATTAAAAGTAAGCCAAATCCATAGTATCAATAACACACATTTAAAAACGTACTTAAAATAAGTGTTTTTGTGAGAGCTGTTGGCTAGTTTAAAGGTGACCTATCATGCAAAATGCACTTTTGTACATCTTGTATACATGAATATGTGTCCCCGGTGTTCCAGGGAACTCACCAAGTGTCACAAAACACAACCCTCGCTATTTTCCTCCATACCCAAATCTCTTAAGAAGGGGCTGCAACGGATCTGATACAGACTGATCCAGATTTGAACTCTTCTATGACGTCACAGAAGTGGCGCTACGGCTATTGGGCCAACTCCACCAATCAGGAGGAGACAGCCACGGACATTGCCGTTCGAAAGCGCTGGAGACGCTGTAGTACATATGCCAGGCCTGTAGATGGTGCTGTTCTCACAGAATCAGCCCATGATGCAAAGACAGTGTTAAATTGAGCGAAATGAGGAATGGCTAAAATGCATGATCTGTTTGGTATTTTGAAAAATAAAAAGTATAAATATGCCTTATATAGGTATGGTCCTCCACTATATTATTCAAATATAGCATGATAAGTCCACTTTAATTTATAACATGAGTGACTGTAGTGAAGTGCAATATTTCCCTTTAAATTGCAGCGGAGAAGTATAAAGTGGCCTGAAAAGATAAATACTCAAGTAAAATACCTTCCATTTGTCAAGTTATCACAAGTTTTTAATGTAAAATCATCATCTGCATAGTCATTAAAAGCTTTAAAATAACGTAGTGGAGTAAAATACATGATTTAACTTTGAATTGTAGGAGAGAAGGAGTTTAAAATAGCTTAAAATGAAAGTATAAATAACTCAAAGCCATACATAAGCTCAATACTTGACTGAAAATACTTTTTATGCAAGTATTTACTAGGTTCTCACAGTCTGTATTTAAAATTAGCGGTGGGTGAACTTCTTCAGTCCGGCTGACAGACCTTTCACCTCACACTGATCTGCTGTTTCTGTTTTTCTCTGGAAGGTATTTCACATTTTGACCTCCTGAGACGTGAGGGACAGCTCCAAGTGCAGCGGCTAGAAACAGTTAACCCTTAACCCGATAAATCATGCAATCACATAAATATCTCCAGAGTGTAGTATTTATTCCCGGAGGTGTTAACTACCGCTGAGTACACAGTTGTAACATTTAAAAACGGGGGAGTAAATTTCATGGTACAAGATTCCCCTTAACGTGGACATTAAAACTGATTGCATGGATCCTAAATAAACCCCTGAAGGCAGCATCTCCATGGACCAATGGGATTCCTCCATGACATTTTGAGTTATTGCAGAAAATAAATCAAACATTTATGATGCCGACACCTTTTGTTCACCACGATAATCTCCACATAACACTTTATGATTTATGAAGCAAAAAGCGTTAACGTTAGTTAGTCACATGACTTCACGTCACCACCGCTAAGCTAAAGGTGGCTAAAGTTGGGCTATAAAGGAACTACAGCACGGTCACATGACTTCACGTCACCACCGCTAAGCTAAAGGTGGCTAATGTTGGGCTATAAAGGAACTACAGCACGGTCACATGACTTCACGTCACCACCGCTAAGCTAAAGGTGGCTAATGTTGGGCTATAAAGGAACTACAGCACGGTCACATGACTTCACGTCACTACCGCTAAGCTAAAGGCGGCTAATGTTGGGCTATAAAGGAACTACAGCACGGTCACATGACTTCACGTCACTACTGCTAAGCTAAAGGTGGCTAATGTTGAGCTATAAAGGAACTACAGCACGGTCACATGACTTCACGTCACTACTGATAAGCTAAAGGTGGCTAATGTGGGGCGTGATGACGTTTAGTCGTCTCATTTAGACTCTAATGAAATCTGTTTTTAAATTCACCAGTGGGGTATTTACTTACTTATTTTATGTCGTGGAATACAAATCTCTTCAGCTTGTGTTAACTACAGACCTTATTTCAACCTAACAAAACAAAAAACGTATTCAGAAAACTGTTGACTTTCAGACCAGGGGACAGGAAGTGAAATGCTGACTCATTTCATGTGTTTAGGACTCATTCCTTGCTTTCTGTCTGATACCCAGAGGAAAACCACTCAGCAAACACTGCTTATAAACCACATCTCCCCTCAGGATAAACTCTGATGTTTCTCCTGACCTGTCGACTCGCCCTCAGGAAAATATCAATCCACTTGTAAAAAGAAATATTAGGTACTAATGGTCCGTGAGATTTACTAACACACATTTATTTCCCCCCCGTTGTTTCCCCATTATACCCTTTATGAGCTTTCCACTGACCCCCCCCTCAAGAGAACATGTCAACTGTGCATAAAGAAATGTCATTATGTGATTTGCCGATTTTCATTACATTGGTTGGATTTATTTACCATTTGAATAAAGCTGCACGCTAAGTGGGAGAATTACGGTGGCCCTGAATGTCCAAATGATATGTTTTTTTTAAATGTTTTTGTTACTTTTGAATATTTCAGTGTTTTCTTGAATATCTGATATTTAGTTCGTTTTTAGTGCATTTTTTGGGGGGGTTATGTAAAAATACAATATTCTTTCCGTGTTTTGTGATCTTTTTTCTTATAGATTTAAAAAAAATAAAATTATGTTGTCTGAAATGTTTTTTTTTAAAAATGATTTATTTTATACTTTTTTATTAAATATTTCAGTGTTTTTTTTTAATGTTGGGGTTTGACCTTTGGGCCGTCGTAGAAATGTTGTATCCCTTCAAAAACGTTTACATTAACCCTAGGAAATATATATCTATCATTTTGTATGTCAATCTTCATACTGTATGGATCGTAATCCCAGTGCCATGGAAAAGTTTGAACCACATTAAAGAGCGGAACAACTTTTAGTCAGTGTTTCCCCGAGGCCATGCAACTGAAATCCTCTGATTCAGCAGAAAAATATTATTATATTATAGTTGTATAACCTCTTTAAGCTATTCAAGTTTTTGTGGTAATTTCCTTAAAATGTATTCACTTTATTTCTGGCATAACTTCCCCAAAAATACACTTAAGATCATCAGCATATAAGATAACACGCAGACTTTCAGGAATCATCTGGGAATAAAATCGAGGTCTTTCTGTGTTTCTTACATTCACGAGAGTCCAACTAAAGTCATGTTTTAGTTTCACTCTTGTTATCTCTTTATTTCCACGTCTCCTCTGCAGAGTGAACAGGTAGAAACTAAAGGTAGAAACGGCATGAAGCATAATGTGTTTTACAAATGTTATTTTATTCTCTGCAGCTTTGTTTTATTTGCTTGTTTACCCCCACGTGAGGGTTTTGAAATGTAAATGGTAACCAGGGGAGACTCACAGGCTGCCGGCGGACGAACAATAAGGACACATGGAGCTTTTTACTCCGTTTGTGCAGAAAAGAAGACACAAAGGCAATAAAACCGGAATCTGGTGGAGAAAAGCCTTTCAAGAAGAAAACACCAGCAGTTTGTGATGTTTTAAAAACCTGTCGCAGTGGGGGGTTGTGTGTGTGTGTGTGTGTGTGTGTGTGTGTGTGTGTGTGTGTGTGTGTGTGTGTATTAGTATTTTAGCTATGTGTTTTTTCCTGCTGCTTTTCTAAATATACCTGCTGAAATGTGTTTCTGCCAATGTCTTAACGTCATCCCGTATTTTGTTCATCTTCTACTGCTGATATATCTTTATTTATTTTGTATTATTATTTGTATTTCTTTACGTATCTTAGATTTTTCTGCATTGGGTACTTCAACGTATAATACATTAATTACATTTAGCTGATTACACTTACTTTTACTTAAAGGTAGGGTAGGTAATTTTGGAGAAACCAGCTCGAGGGCGCTAGAATTTGAAAGTACACAACCGAAAAAAATCTGCCACTTCCTTCAGACTTCCTTACAGAGCCCCTCCTCCAACACACACAAACGTGCACATGACCAATGAGGGCACGAGATAAGTTTGTGCACAGATGGAAGGCTGACAGGCAGGTAGGCCATCCAGTTACTTTAGCCGGGCCGGCTCAGATGATTGGTCGTGCTTTTTACTGTACCACGGCTTCCACAGATGACATTCTTTTATGGATTTTTTGTCAAAGCACTTCAGATATCCATTGCTATCGGGATGTTAAGAGCATTCCATGGAATATAACAAAAAGTATATCTCGAGCCGGTTTCTCAAACTTACCTACCCCACCTTTAAGTAACAGTTCTAACGGCCAGTCCACACAGCGGCGTTTTGTTGAAGCTTGCAGGTGGGCGTGTCTAAAACTCGACCAACAACCAATCTCATGAATCTCCCGCCCCGGACACAAGGCCACACGGTATGATTGGCTAGAGCTTGTACTGGCATATGATTTGATTGGCTGACGCTTCCGTCGAAGCTTCAAAAGTTGAACATTGCTCAACTTTTGCAGCGAGCAACGCCGCGACTCGCGAGCAACGCCGCGAGCAACGCTCCCACAATGCAGCTCGGCGAAGTGTGACGTCACCCCATTCAAAGTGAATGGGTAGCGTTGAAGCTTCAACGCACGCCGCTGTGTGGATGGGTCGTAACGCAAGACTTTTACTTGTTACTTGATTTATACAGATAATGTAACGCAGTGTGTTCAGTATTTGAGATGTCTCGCTCTGGGTGTTGGTCAAAAGCCCATCAAGAATAGCAGGA
>NW_011337926.1:8581-11008 GCF_000735185.1 Notothenia coriiceps
TAAGTCCTAAAACCCTGAAATGTGTCAGGATTTATCACTTTATTTCCCCTGGTCTGGAGGTCAATGGTTTTCTGAATGTGTTTTGGTTGCTTAGCGGTCGTGACGTGAAGTCATGTGACCGTGCTGTAGTTCCTTTATAGCCCAACATTAGCCTCCTTTAGCTTAGCGGCGGTGACGTGAAGTCATGTGACCGTGCTGTAGTTCCTTTATAGCCCAACATTAGCCTCCTTTAGCTTAGCGGTGGTGACGTGAAGTCATGTGACCGTGCTGTAGTTCCTTTATAGCCCAACATTAGCCTCCTTTAGCTTAGCGGTGGTGACGTGAAGTCATGTGACCGTGCTGTAGTTCCTTTATAGCCCAACATTAGCCTCCTTTAGCTTAGCGGCGGTGACGTGAAGTCATGTGTCTGTGTTGTAGTTATTTTATAGCCTAACGTTAGCTTCTTACATCAGAAATCATAAAGTGGTGTTAATATGTGGAGATTATCCTGCTGAAAAACATTTAAGTATCATGTTATTTTCTGCAATAATCCAAAATCACATGGAGTAATCCCATTGGCCCAGGGAGAAGCTGCCTCTTCAGCGGGTACAGCAAAACAAATATTTATTTTTACACATAAAATAAAACACACTGTCCTTGACCCACATAAAGGTGATATTGGGCCCTGGGGTGACGGATAGGGAACAATGAGCGGGTCAACAGGCCGACTCCCACACACACTGCGGCTTATTGTGAGCCAGATGGCCAATTCAGAGGAGCCAAAGGAAAATTAATCACAACACATTTTGTCCTGAATACAAAAAGCATGCAGCGAGAGGACCGGCTGCAGTCTCCTGCAGAGGAGAGGGGGGGGGAAGTACTAGTATTTCACTTGTACTTCAAAGTAATAGTATTTCTTTATAGTGTTATAAGGTGATACTTCTACTTCACTACAATTACAATGGAAATATAGCACTTTTTAACCTCTCTTTGTGTGTAACAGCTTACGTTTCTTTAATTAGTTTTATTACAGGACTTGTACTTGTATTTTCTTTACATGCAATGTGATACTAAAGATAAAATAAGATAAGAAGTACGTTATTGATCCCACTTTGTGAAATGTTTGCGTTGCAGCAGCATAAAAAGACAAGGCATTGTACATAAGAGAAATGAAAAGACTATAAATAAACAATCCAAAATGTAAACATCTTAAATAGAAATAAAATAGAATTAAAAAAGTAAAAAATATACATGTGGAAATGCAAATGTACTGTAACAAATATAAAGCAAGATATTATATATAGGTTAATTGTGCAAGGAATGGATTCTACTTTAATTACAATCAACATACAGCAGTTTTTACCTCTCTATGTAACAGCTTAAGTTTCTTTAATACATTTTGAATGCAGGACTTGTACTTGCGCCTGGGTATTTTTACAGCGTAGTATTACCTAAATAAAGGATCTGAGTACTTCCTTTAACACAGCATTACGGTCCGTAAACTCTCTTTACAAAGTCTGCATATTACACAAACATCGCCTAGCCGCTATCTTTCCATTACAAAATAAATAATGATTTCCAGTGAAAGCAGTCTGCAGAGCACTCGGTGGATTATGCAGAGCAGACACTGTTTCTGGACAGATATGTTGCTGCTGAATATTTTAATGTAATTCCTCAATGCTCAGAGCAAAGTAAGCATTAATGCTGAACACCAAATGAAATGCTTGTGAAGGATATCTCAGAGCGCAGCTTCACAGAGCTGCGAGCTGCAACTAAAATAATATTTAATATGCCAGAAAAATGTTTGGTTTTCCATGAATAGTAGAATCTCAAATATGCATCCTCGCACATTTTGCAGTCTGAACACCAGCGTATATCTGGCTATTCGGACCCACAATCCTCTGTGCGGCACCTTAATGAGGTCAATATGAAAGTATGTCCTAAATGTTTACATACCGCATTATGTACAATATGATTGCAACTTATAAAAGGTTAACAATATAACCCTTATTTTATTGGTCAGATAGCTCTGTGCAACGTTTTATTGGAAAGTCACTTTAAGGGCTGATGTTCAGGTGTATATCAGTATGTAGTGTCTCTACTTTAAAGAGTCCTCTCCTGCTGATGTTCAGGTGTATATCAGTATGTAGTGTCTCTACTTTAAAGAGTCCTCTCCTGCTGATGTTCAGGTGTATATCAGTATGTAGTGTCTCTACTTTAAAGAGTCCTCTCCTGCTGATGTTCAGGTGTATATCAGTATGTAGTGTCTCTACTTTAAAGAGTCCTCTCCTGCTGATGTTCAGGTGTATATCAGTATGTAGTGTCTCTACTTTAAAGAGTCCTCTCCTGCTGATGTTCAGGTGTATATCAGTATGTGAGTGTCTCTACTTTAAAGAGTTCTCTCCTGCTGATGTTCAGGTGTATATCAGTATGTAGTGTCTCTACTTT
>NW_011337927.1:0-2701 GCF_000735185.1 Notothenia coriiceps
TTCCCCTATCCTGCTCAGTGAGACACAGAGCCTTGTGCTCCCAGCAGCCTCCTCTGTTTAATTTACATCTTAAGCTTTCAGCTGACGCTCCATCCAGAGCGGCTCGCAGAGAGCAAGCATTTCAGGGACACTTTGTGACAGGATTGAATCCATTACTTTCCTCCCGCCTGAGTGTGAAATATTTTGGTGAAATACTTTAATAAAGGATTTGTGATTAAACTATTCATAACCTAAGTTGCACGAGTGGAGCTGATTGTAAAATCTCTTTTAAAGTAGTCTATTTTTGGAGAGGACTAAAAGGGCACGTCTCACAGCATGATACACAATAGGGCCAGATGTATGCAGAGTGGAGCAGTTTCTCAGGAAGAGCCCCAGCAGGGTAGCTGTTATTTGATATTCCAGAAAAACCAAATAAAGTAATGTCCCATTTGCAAATGTATCTGCTGGAAATGTGAATTTTGGTTGATATCATAAATTTAGCAGAAAGGATTAAACCCTGATTAAGTTAACCTTTTTCAGAAATAACATGTGGAATTTTACGAAGTACATTAAATCTTGCATTGCACTTCTACTAATTTAAAGGTCCCATGTCATGGCCATTTCTACTGATCATAATTCCATTGTTGAGGTCTACTATAATATATTTACATTGTTCAATGTTCCAAAATCACATTGGTTTCTCAGACAGCATCTCTGTATCAACCTGATTTCACCAGAATGCATGACTCCACCACGACTCCTGAACACCGCATTGCGTGGTGGAGTCACGAACTTTGCTACATTTACGTGTCGGCACCACGCAAACAACCCCAATGTAAAGTGAATGAGGCTCCTTTGTCCGGGTGCACACACGCATTTCTAGTCACGTCCAGCAGTGAGCTTTTATTCTATAAAACGTTTTTAAAATCTACTTTATAGCTTGTAGTACCTCACGGGAGGCTTCTTTTATTTTATTTGTATTCATAATAATTTTTGTTTTTCGTCAGAAGGTATTATGGTGCATTAGTTACGAATTTTTGTTCTCAAAAAACAGTGCATTGTGTGAAATACAACTGTGATTTTTATTAAATGAGTTTTTAAGGAAGGCCAGAGCTTCAGCTGTGTCAAATAGATTGTTCCCTTTAGTTAACGTTTTTTAAAAGATAATGATCATGTCCCCTTTGTTGTATTACGAGCGTCCATTCCCATTGGATAACGGAGAATTGTACACCTGGAAGTAAGTATTCTCCCTGCTGTCGATTGATTTTACAGTGATATCTGCACTACTCATCGACTCAAAAACACCAGATTATCCTTGTTAATTACACAACATTGATTGGTTTAAATTGTGTGCAATGCTTTTGTGTTTTTCCCCTTCGATTCGGAGAAACACATTTTCTTTTCTGAGTTTTTGGATGGCAGAAGACACTACACTACCAAGAATCCTCAGCTATCGTTTGGGACTACACCATGTGCTTTGCTTGACAAACCTCGTGACTCATCCTCAAGCTCTGTGATTGGTTGACCTCCAACTGCATTCCATATGAAAAAGAAACGTTTAAAAAAATCCTCCACTTGTTGCATATAAGGCCTTATTTGAATCAGTGGAAACAGCAGTGATCCTCAGAGAGTAGCTCTGACGTGACCTCTGACCCCCCTGAGAGAGGGCGTGGAGCTCTATCTGCCCTCTGGGGAGTCTTTAAAGAGGGAGGGGGAAATGCAGCAGGAAGGTACAAAGCTGCCATAAATCAGAGCAAGAATGTCCCAGAGATTGAGAGATAAGAGATATGAGGGAAAGATGGAAGAAGAATGAAGTGGAGGGCTGAGAGAGACAGCTGCTTCTACAGAGGTCATAAAGTAGTGCACAAAGACCAAGCACAGCAGCTGTGGAACAACAAGTGTGAAGGAGATCCTCTTCAACCCTGAACCAGGTCTTTCTCCCAGTTTCCACAGCAGCTTCTATTCTCCGCAGATCTGGAACAAAGTTTTGGATCTGGGCTAAACACCGCTGCCATTCGTTTAACAGCTTTATCATTTCATACTTCTGATCTCAAATGTTCATTAACTAACGTTTCTGATTGGTCTTGGATTACTGTTGTGTTGATGTAAAGCACTTTGAAATGCACACAATATATTTTTGTTTATTACTGCACATTAGAGATGTTAAGATTCACTGATTCGCATCGGTGCACCGGCATAAACGTTTAAGATGCGAGTGCACCGGTTGAGAGAGAGCACATCGGCTACAGTTTGGGTTGGACTTGCGATGCATCGATTGTAGCGTCTTTGCATCGGTAAAAAAAAGATTAATTCATATAAAATCCTCTCATCCTGTCAGCACTCAGCAGAGACTATCTTTGATCTTTGCTTCACTCTACGGAGGCCGAGAGTGTCAGATATCAACACACATGAGGTTGAGGAGAAAGAGAAACACAGCGCACCGAACAATACCTACAAATGAAACACTTCAGATTGTTCAAGAAAGACGGTCAACTTGAAAAATCGCTCTCAAATTGTAAACGATGCCGAGCCGCTTTAAAGTACACAAGTAGTACGAGGAACTTAGCGACGCACATAAAGAGGCGACATGGGGTCTGCGGCTGAGAAGAGAAACCTGAAAGTGAGACAGAGTGAAATCACTCAGTGAGGTGTTCTGTCAGAGAGAGGTGTTTAGTTTACAGCAGCCTGTGACGGCCAATCACAGTTTGAGTGTCTTCCTCAC
>NW_011337928.1:0-2662 GCF_000735185.1 Notothenia coriiceps
CTCAGAATCGAAAGGGAAAAACCTATGGGAAAAACACAAAAGCAGTGTACACAATTTAAACCAATTAATGTTGTGTAATTAACAAGGATAAACTGATGTGTTTTAGTGGATGAGTACGGCAGATATCACTGTTAAATAATTTGACTATAATGTACAATGTGTTGGAGCCCTAGTCAATAGAAGCAGTTGTGTTACATAGTGATGTCACTATGTTACAGAAGTAAACAAAAGAGTCCAATGGATGCGTTTCAGGCCGGGGGGGGGAGTCGTTGGGAGAGAAAGTCCCTCTGGATGGAACTTTGGGATTTTTTATCTTTCCAGACCATTTACATGCATACAAACCTACTGTATATAACGGTAGTGGCTCAGTGAGTAGGAGCTTGGACTGGGAGCTGTAGGGTCGCCAGTTCAAGTCCTCGACCAGACCTACAATATGGAGTGTGGTCTGCTACTCGGAAAGGTCCCAGTTCACCTCCTGCCCTGCCGTGGTGCCGTTGAGCAAGGCACCGGACACCCCCCTTCCCCCCCCACTACCATTGTTCCCCGGGCGCTGTACAATAGCTGCCCACTGCTCAGAACCAGAGTCCTGGTACTAGGATGGGTTAAATGCAGCGAACACTACACTAATACTGTGTGCTGTGTCCTCTGCATGTGTGACCAATAAAGAGCGTTTCATCCCTCCTATTCTAAAAACAGACTACAGGAAAAGGAAAACCCAAAAAGCATGAAAGGGTCCCTTTTAGGATTCCATTCACACTTTCATATCCCTAAACCAGCGGGCAATTGCTCTTGATCTGCTTAAACTGATCCACCTGACTCTCAATATCAACCCCTGCCTAAGGCGGACAGTGAGTTATCTACATTGCATCAGATCAGCCACTCCTCCTGTGAAGAATTTTTCAGCTCCAATCCATTCACAGCATAGCTTTTATCTCCACAATCATTCCTTCCCTTTCACTCCTAAACAAGCCTCCCTTTGATCAGCTCTGCCAATATCACAACAGCCCCTACATCAGCGCTGGCTTCAAACTGAACAACAGTGCTGTCACTGTGTTTCTGTAGTGCCAGAAATCACTGGGCCTATTATGTGTCATGGGTCTAATTCAATAAAACATCTGCGATATCCGCATTCACACACTCAACCTAGTAAAATGTACGTTAGGTGACTGCCGAATGATACTGCCTGTTTAATGGTCCTGCAGATTAATGATGGCTCAACCTATTGTCACCGCTGTGGGCTAGTAAATTATCCTATCGACGTCTGAATTGGGCTTCGGTGTGAATCCTCACTAGGTTTATTGTAGAAAGCATCAACTGCTGTGGTAAATGTCTTCACATGTGTTTCATTGGAGTCCCCAGGCTAAACCTACTCCCCACGTTTGTCTAAATTGGATGCTGCATCCACAATTTATTCCCATCCAGTGGCACCATCAATCTTTCATACTATAGTTATAGCAACAACGCTTCACACTCCTTTTTCCACGGTATGACTAAAGCCCACAAACAAAGCTTAAAGTGCAAGCAAAATCAAATAATCTGACACAAGCTATCTAAAAGAAGACTTATTATGCTCTTGCTCATTTTCAGATTCATATTTGTATTTAGTGCCTCTACTGTGACATGTTTCCATGCTTCAATGTTCAAAAAGCTCTTAATTTTTCTCAAAATGCCTGTACTGCGGCACATCTTTTCACCTTCTTTCTGAAACCAGAGCCCAGTCTGCAATGATTGGTTAGCTGGCCCGCTCTGTTGTGATTGATCAATAACTTAGCTTAGTTTAACCGTCAGGATGTGCTACTAAAGCGGAGATTACTGGATCAGAGAATACTGCCTTTAACGATATCTGTTGAGAAAATCCATGTATATGTTATACCCAGGGTTCCCGCGGGGTCTTAAAAAGTCTTAAAAAGTCTTACATTTGATAATCTGAATTTAAGGCCTTAAAAAGGTCTTAAATATGACCAAAAAAATAAAAAAGGTCTTAAATATGATTTAGAAGGTCTTAAAAATGATCGGATTTGAAAGGTACTTCTGTGTTGCGATAGCGTCTAACTGTGTTTTGGGGGAAATGTCCGGGCTGCAAAGTAACCAGTACGGTAATAGCCTTTCAGTTCCCCCCAACAATTTGTATTGAATTAAATCAACATGGAACCAGTAATCACTAACTATGTTTCCCCCGGCCCCTTATCGGAGAACACCCAGCTAGTAACCTAGCAACCAAGCTTCAGCTAGCGGCAGTCAGAAACTCAGGTATCTTCAAATCTACTTACAAATTAATATGGGGAAGTGTCAGTTCAACCGTATTTGGTTGGAAAACATCTAATTTAGTGCTTGGTTGAAACCAGTGGAGGGGAACGTGTTTGAGGCCCGCCGCACCTTTTGCAAAAGAAATTAGCGTTTGTTTTGCTAATGTAGCATTAGCTAGTGCAGCCTTAGCTAGTGCAGCAGCTCCCGCAACAACACCGGGGGACCTCCGGGCGACGTTTTGGTCTTCGTCAACCCTAAAAGCGGAGGTGCTGTGGACGGTAAATACCGTAGCTAAACACCAATCATACAACAGCAACGATGAAAGATTGTAGCCAAGGCAGCAGAGCTCTGAATATAGCTCTTGTCACTCTCTCACACACACACACACACACACACACACACACACACACACGAC
>NW_011337929.1:0-3304 GCF_000735185.1 Notothenia coriiceps
TATTGTTGTTGCTATAATGCAGGGGTATTCAATTGCATTTCAAAGAGGTCCAGTAAGAGAAAATGTAATTAAATGCTCTGTTTTCGCTGTCTACCTTCCGCCATTTGAAATCACTCCGACTGTTTCTCTCCTCTTGTCTCGTCTCTGTGTGTGTCGTCTCTGTGTGTGTTTGAATCTATCGTGCTGACTGCACCGATTTGATTGGCTGAGTAGCGTCACCTCCTTAAAACATTAAACAATAACTTTTTTAAACCTTTTTATTTTTATGTTTTAAACATATTGTATAAAACTCCCCCACTACTTGGACTATTCCTTGCAACCCCTCTAGAATAAGCCCGAATGGTCTCAACCATATTGCATCAGTAACGTGCACTTGTTATTATAACAAGATCGCAAGGACACTGGTAGCGATCGGAAAATTGAGTGTTGTTCAGTTTGTGTGTTGAACATGCGTGTCCGTGCATGAAAATATACCACACACCCAATTACAATTGCATGT
Organism: Notothenia coriiceps; assembly: GCF_000735185.1. NCBI lineage: Eukaryota > Metazoa > Chordata > Actinopteri > Perciformes > Nototheniidae > Notothenia > Notothenia coriiceps. The sequence continues at coordinate 500 of NW_011337929.1, forward strand.
TCAATTCACTACCCTGGAAGTTAATACAGTTGTTAAAGTTGGAACAGCCTGTGGACAGCCGTTCTTCCTTGCATGTCAGTCGCCGACACCTTCTTCAGCGCTTTCGAGTGGTCTCGTGTGTACGGACACGTTTCTGGTGCCTATTGTGTGTGGACGGAAGACTTTTTTGATATCGAATTTGGTTCGTTTGCGTTACCGTTCTCGTGTGGCTCCAGTCTTAACCTCTTTACTAAAAGGAACTTTCAAACAATACCGTGACAAGGAAACTGGACCTCACCAACTTGTGTCCTAACAACAAATTATTGTTTTCATTACAGGTGAATATTCCAGTTATTTTCTCCAAGTAGAATAGTTTAGTCTAAAGTAACATTTTTCACAGTTTCCCACAGTCCAAGGTGACATCAAATGTCTTGTTAAGATCAACAAACGGGACCAGTTCCAAACTATTCCTTCTATTTTCAGAGAATGCAAAGACAAACAGCACATATCTACATTTAAGAGGCTTGAAGAAGTGCTTTATATACAAAATCAACCAATGAAATGGTGGTCGATACGTTTTCTGTGTTTACTTGCAGTTGCTATCCCAGGTTTGTTAGGTGTTGCTTCGCCATGGTCAATAATCAGTCTGAAAAAATCCCTGTCTGCTTATCCTATTACTTCTACAATCAGAATAAATGGAACCTATAATCAGATTTACACTGCACCCACCCAACCAGCACACTGTGGGTTGATCCACGATTCAAAAGCCACTCAAACATAAAACGAGAAGCGCTGGGATTGTTCCGTTTCCTACATCTATGTTATTTTCTTTTTGCCATAATCACAAGCGTCTAATATTTTCTTGGTAATGACATCTAATGTAATAATTACCCAACGTCTCCACTACGAAGCGGGCCAAATTAGATCCGCTCCACTCCAGACTGATTAAGCCTCATATTAAAAAAGGCATAATAACGTTTCCATGGCATTTTCTAATCTTTTACACACATGTATTACCTAGATAGGCGTAATTACTGCACAATTTGCATTATAGTTCAAACTGATATCATAGAAGACTGCCTACTCAATGAAAAATATCTTTAAAACAAATGTTATTTACTCAACCCTTAGTTGTTAAACCTCCCAAGTACATGCAGTGTATTGTGAATTTAATTGAGTGCATTATGATCACCTGATAAATTGAATGCACAATGTTAACGAGGACCCTCATTAAATTAAACAAATAGCATCCATTTGCTCACTGCAAATCATTTAACAAGCTTAAGGTGATGAAATGATGTGCACGTGCTAAGTCGGCCATTTGTAATCCATTGATTCTTACAAAAACAAGGGTTTTATCTGCAGTTACATTTCCATACAAGTCATTAAGATGCTGCAAGAGATATCGCTCCGTGAATTCTCATCTGGAAACCTTCGTGCCCTCTTTTGTACCAGGAAGTTAAGAAATTAGTCTCCTTCAGCCAGCTAAAACCCTTTAAGAGTCTTCCATTTTAGCGCAGTGGTGGGAGAAGCCCCAAATCCTTTCTTCCTTTTTTTGAGCAACAGACCAGTTCAATCCTTATCTTTATTTTTCAGACGTGGATTTGTGAGGCAGCTTTAAAAAGAACACCAGCAGCTCCTAGGGTGGATTTCAACTATAGTGAGCTTAAGAATTTGATGCAAGGGTAGGTTTTATTGGATCGTCTATCAAATTCAATCCTGTTTACGGGTTGTAATGGATGTCGAGCCGTCTCATGAAAGACAAATTACCTAATGAACTATGTCCTCTGCAATGCCAATCCTGCGAAGATAGTCCAAAGAGGCAGTTTCTTGAGCGCTGCATAATCTCCTTCCCTGTGTTTGGAAGCCCTCTGCAGTAGGCAGGTGTATTGATATATCCATTAAAGTAAAAACACCGTTCAGTGAGGGCTACAACTTCTGGAATTCAAACTGTGGGAGGACACGGTACTACAGCCTTGGTGTTGTGCAAGCTGACTCAACATGTGCTTACTGGTTCATTTAGGCCTTTCTTAATAGTATTAGACACACTTGCATTTTGTCTGCTATGACAAGATAAAAGTGTATTACATAAGAAAAAGGCACTAAAGCAAAAGTAGGTGCAGGGTTTGCTCTATTTAGTGCCACAGGGCTTGGATTATTACCGTTTTGTGGATGTGTGGTAACACTCAGGTTCACAGTACAAAAACAGGTGTTGACTTTACACTAGACCAGGGGTGTCAAACTCAAGGCCCGGGGGCCGAATCCAGCACGTGACTTAATTCATGTGGCCCCACAAGAGCTGGCAAAGAATATAATATGTTTATTATACGGTTACATGCAGCTTTACAGATGCACGTTGCCCATAAACTACATGTCCCACAATGCATCTCAAATTAGTCTTTTTTTCAAAATATGCTTTTTTTCTCAGAATAATTTTTTTTTTTCAAAGTGTTTATTTTTCCCCCAAAATTTCACTTTTTTTCCCCTCTAGAATTTGGCTTTTCTTTTTAAATCATTTTTGTGACATTCTCACTGAAGATACTTCTCCGAATTTAACTTTTTTTTCTTCAAAATATGCCAATTTCTTAGAATTTGCCTTTTTCTCATAATTGAACTTTTTTTCAAAATGTCACTTCTTTTTTTTCAATCTTTAGTTTTTCTCCAGAATTTGGCTTTTCATTTTAAATCATTTTGTGACATTCTAACTGAAGAGACTTCCAATTATTTGCCCTAGACTTCTGCTTTCAGACGTAGTTAATTTGGAAGTTATTACCCTATCTGATAATAATCCAATGCAGAGGCAATAATGTAGTATAATACATTATT